>NC_062538.1:7558247-7858247 GCF_022655615.1 Tachysurus fulvidraco | reverse complement strand
ACCAACACCCTCGTGACTGAGGAGAGTTCTGCTGAATTTCTCATCGTCTTTCTTCAGCCTTCGTTCTCTGTTTCCTCCCTCTAGCTGTCTTCCGGTGCCAATTATGGATTCATCTTGCTTTCCGATCTTTCGTAGAGAATGAGGAGTTAGAGAGAGGGGGTCAGCTCCTTTCTTGTTCACCCAAAAAAATAAAAACCTCCTATCATACAAAACAGTGCTGTGCTCGAGTGGCTCTATATGGAATTCATAATGCTGAGAAGGCCTGGCAACTCTGAGGCCTTTTCACATAGGCTGTTTGTCCTCGATTTTGTTGTGTCTTTTACCCAGATGCTCTTGTTTGTTTTTGTGGGGTGTTGCACAGTGCCATCCTGAGCCGCTACCTCACTCTCTTCAGCTTAATCATAATCAAAACCTCAGCAGACATCCACTTCTGTGGCCTGCCAGCACAGGTCAGCCTGTCTGTTCCAATTCCCTCAGATTGTTGTCTGAAACAAGACTCGTAGAATCATCGTAGAATGAAGAACAAAAACAAACCCAAAATAAGGAAGCGAGGCTGGAGGACTCGGGTTGAGGCGGCGTGCTCTCAGTGGGACATGCAGTGCCACGCTGAGCTTCATTCTCCTGCACACCTGCAGGGATCTGGACACCATCGACACGCACCAACATCCCCCTGACACAGGGGGAGCAGCAGCCGTGTCATACTGAGACATCATGCAAGCAGCACCGTGTCCTGGGTGTGAGTCTTAAACAATAGCATCATAAGCCGTCCTCACAGCTCTACATTGTATAGATCACCTCTGGCTGTTTATTCGTTTACTTATTGATTAACTTATTTATTGGACTGCCTGTTTTTTTTGTTGTTCTTCTTATGTCATAATCACCTTCGTGGAATACTTAAACACTAACCCGAACAGCCGATGAAAACAACTTGGTCCCTGTTCCCACTTCTAGTATAGCAGCTATAAACATCAGCTTTCTCTCTCTCTCTCTCTCCCTCTCTCTGGACATATACAGTAAAAGCAGCTGGTCATGTTACAGAAAGCCCTCCATCCTGAAGGCAGCTTGAGCTTTACATCAGAACACAAATCCTGACTGAAATCTTCTTCTTCACACAACACCTCAGCAGATCAACATTGCTACCAGAATTCTATAAACACATTTTTAGCCTTTTCCCATATAGGTCTCTGTGAGTTAGCTGTTGCTATAGAAATAATAACGTGTGGATACTGGAATGAACACTAGGTATTATATTCGATTTTAATCAGTCCTTTCATGAATGCTTTAATCTTTTTCCTTCTTATTATTGATCTTTGTTTGTTTTATATTTGTCTGCAGATTGAGGTCCATCTCAATGCTGCAACCCTGCAGACCTCTTTGCTCTCCCAGAGCCTTGTGTCTCGTCCCGGTTAGAGCTGACACTGCAGTTATTCATGTTTCCATAATGCTCTAATTATTGCTGTCTCTCCACCTGACGCTCCGTCACAATAGATTACAAACTGCATTGGCCGCTTGCCCCTTATCAGTTTGCTTTAATCCCCTCGCACGTTCCCAATCAATAAATTAAATTAAATCATTAGCACCTCCCTGCCCTCCCTCTGACAGCCAGATTCCAGCTTTCAAGCCGGCCACTCTAATTAGTCCCACATTATTCTAATAGCACATAAAAGACACGCCACATGAGGTGGAGGGAAAGAAACGAGGGCTCAGACAGACTGCCACAGCGAGTAGGCCTTCTCCTTTCCCATGCTTTACACTCCGCTTTACGCTTTCCTTCACCCGAGAGCATGCACACATAGAGTTACAGTACATGCTGGGGATGTTTTATTTATTTGTGTATTCGTTTGAAGATCACACCAGCCCGAAGACACGATTAAAGGTGAGAAAGATATTTTATCCTCCAGTGCTGGCTCCACATGTCGAGGCTATGGGCCATGGGAGAAAAGGAAGACTGACAACTGTGGGAAGAGAGAAAGAAATACAGACAAAAAGGCTGGTTAATCCAGCTTCACGTGCTCTGGATGGATGAACAACTGCAGGCAAAGTGTGTGGGGGGTCATGCTTGGAAGAGAGGATCGGAAGGGAAAAAAAAGGCAGTCCAGTCACACTCAAGCAATGATGAAGTCCTCTTCCTTTTTCGTCTGCCCCTCTAGCTCTAGTAACATTTTTTTTTTCTCTTGGGCTATAAAATTTAAAGAGCATGGTTAACCAGCTGGAGCCCGGGACAATCATCACGTCGCTCTATCAGTGCTCGCTCAGAGGAAAAAATCGCCTCAAAAAGCTCTAATGATGACTGATTATTTCTTTATTTATTTCCTCCGGATACATTTATTTATTTATTTATTTATTCTCATTTCTCCAGCCTCTTTGAACTTAGCCGGTGCCGGCAAGAACATCTCTTATTGTCGTAAATGTTCTGCAGGAATTTATCTGACAGTGGGGGGCATGCTTTTATCTCTCTTTTCTCTCTCTTTCTCGCTCTTACTCTGTCATGTTCTCTGTGTCTCTCTCTCACACTCACTCTGCCCCGCAAGCTTCTCTATCATGTTCAGCGTGAAAGCAAGCCTAATGGACTCCTCATTATTCTTGGGGGAGCGGACTCTGGAAAAAAGTGTTGTTTTTTTTTCCGCCTCCTGATGCTGCATAATTAGGAGAGAGGCCCTGAATTCGATTTGAAGACCACAAAGTTGGTATCAGCATGTGCCTCTCTCTAGAACTTCCTCCTTGAGGGAGAAACAAGGTTGCTTCCTGCTAAATTGACTGAGCAAGGAAGTGTCTAGGATGTTTGATAATCAGGAGCACATAGACATGGGTTAGAAGATAAGCCAGACTTTTTAAGAAGTGGGCCACATGTCAGTTCACATTTCCACATTTAAATTCAAAGCCTTATGCATACTGAGAATACATTTAAATATCTAGTTTTTCAACAAGGTAAAAATGTATTATTATTTTGTTAAACCATCTATCTTTGGAAGATAGAAGGTTTAAAAAAATAATTACAACTTGTATCTACTGTCATGTGATCCTTGTTCAAACATCCAAAGCAGAGAGTGAGTTAATTTGACTCTTACTGTCCAATGTTTTGGTCACTCCACTAAACATGAATAAAGCTACTATCTACACAAAACATGTCATTACATGTCAGACCTTCCTTCCTTCCTTCCTTCCTTCCTTCCTTCCTTCCTTCCTTCCTTCCAAACATCCTGCCAAATTTCCTTCCAAACACCCTTCCTTCCTTCCAAACACCCTTCCTTTCAAACTTCCTTCAATATTCCAAATTTCCTTCCCTCCAAACTTCCCTTCCTTCCAAACTTTCTTCCTTACAAAGTTCCCTTTTTTCCAAAGTTCCCTTCCTTCCAAATTTCCTTCCAGACTTTCTTCCAAATATCTTTCCTTCCTAACATTCTTCCTTCCAAACTTCCTTCCAGATAGCCATCCAGAGATATTGATTTAGAATCAAAATCCAATATTGTTATGAGAGCCTCGCTTTACAAATGACCTACTGTCTATATAATAGTTTGATCCAAATGATTTTAAAGTCCGCAGCTTCACAGATTTTAGTATTATTGTTGTTGATGTTGTTGTTATTATTATCATTAGTGTTGTTATTTCAGTGGCCCTCTATGTAGTAGTTGTTATTTAATTCTTAGATTATTAATCTTATTTAGTCACGTTAATTGAATGGCATTAAAAATAATAATAATGTGTAAATAACTTCGACTCAATTCTACCTGCAATGTTACTTAAAAAAGAAAAGAAATAAATAAATAAATACAGTGTTTGTGTGATACAGAAGGTTTCGCATTTACATTTTAATGTGTTGCGACTGTGGGCGGAAAGTTCAGGAACAAAAAGCTGTTGTGACTCCAGTAAATAAATCTGCTAGTACATATTTGCCTAATATGCATAATTAATTTGTGCTGTGATCCTAAGGGGTTGTGTTGAGGGGGTTTTATTTTGTTCCTAAGAAAGAGTCCAGTGGGCTCAAAGAGTTTAGAAACCATAGGTTTTATTGCATTTATTGCTTTTAGCTGTTGGCTCTGAGCGTTTAGCTGCTCAGAGTTTTTTTTAGGTTTGATATCTTCAAACCACCACCAGCAGCAGCAGCACCAGCACACAGCTCACATCATGTGTTAAACCAGTTCCCTGCTTCATACCAGCAGCAATTTGGTGCTTGAACTGAACCAATTTTACCATCAGACAACTTCTTTTGTGTTCAACATTCACACACACGTTTGTTTGATACACACATGCATCCTTGTGAAGACCTTCTATTAACATTTTTGTTAATAAAGGTAATTAATTCAAATCGTACACCAAAATCTAACTAACAGTAAGTAACTATCAGTAATCTTTCTCTCTCTCTCTCTCTCTCTCTCTCTCTCTCTCTCTCTCTCTCTCTCTCTCTCTCTCTCTCTCTCTCTCTCTCGGTATCTCTCTCTTTCTATCTCTCTCAGCCTTGAAGGACTCTCGCTTTCAACTGGTCAACTTCTCAGACAATGAGCTGCGTGTGGCTCTGTCCAACGTGTCACTCTCGGACGAGGGCAGATACGTGTGTCAGCTCTACACGGACCCTCCGCAGGAGGCCTACGCCGACATCACTGTGCTGAGTACGAGTCAAACACATACACAAACTCCTGCTGGAAACAAACAGGCAGCAAAACACCTCTGTCCCCGAACATGTCCTTGTCTCATTCAGTTTAACAGCCCGAGGTTCAGGGCACGGCAGTAACCAAGCAGCATCACACACTGCAGCACTTCATCATGTTTTATCAGCACGGTGTTTATGAGCTGTCATAGCTGAGGAACTTCAACAAATATTTTGCTAACCAGAGACCTGTGAGACTTACCGTGTTAGTTACAGTAACAGTGCAAAGTACTGCACCGGTGCTTAAAAACACTTATACACACTAGTACTACATGGCAGGATGATGGAAAGCTTTCGAGAATGCATATAACCACTTTACCTGACACAGCTGCAATATCTGACAGAGGAGATTTTACTATTCACGTACAGGAGCACATCTGTCCTCAGCTGGGTTTGTGGAAAAGACCCTGATTGGATTATTGATAAAAGAGTTTGGGGTCAAGAAGTTGACACTTTTATTGTCATCTCGACCGTATATAGCTGATGCAGTACATAGTGAAATGAAGCCACGTTCCTCTAAGACCCTGGTGCTACAACTAAGAAATAAGTTCTAAAAAGCAGAAATTAACTACTGTATATTATATAAAGTGCATGTGTGTAAACTTGTGCACAATGACTATCAGGGAGCAAATATGGAAAAGCAATGTTATTCTAGAATTTCTGAATCTCGAACATCATCAGAAGGTTTTCAGCAGCTGCCATTTGTGTTCCAAATAACATGATTACACAGTCCATGATAGGTTTATATTAAGGGAAACAATGATGCAACAACTTACACAGGGATTTGTATAAACCAATAATAACAATAAACAGATTTTTAGAGAAGGGTTTTAAAACTGAGAGCTATTATTAAAGTAAATTTAACAGTTGTCACTATAGTGAAGCTTTCTCTTTCGAAAAGGTTTATTACATCTATGAAAGGAGTCTCAGTCTACAGCTGGGACTGTAAAGAGTGTTGTTTGAGTTGTTTTACAACTGGAACAGTTAGTGCTTCCTTTGTAAAAACTAATACCATCTGTGAAAGCACCCTAACTGGTCACTACACCTAGCTAGCTTGTAGTTATCTTATTAATTATTTTTATTTCAATAAATAACTAGCAAGCTAAATACAGCCTTCTGAACCTGGTTCCTCTCAAGGTTTCTTCCTCATATCATCTCAAGGAGATTTTTCTAGTCACCGTCGCCTCAGGGATAGATGTTAGAGATAAATAGTAATTTCATTTTAAACTTTATAGTCTTTATTCTAATCTGTACACTTCTGTAAAGCTGCTTTGAGAAAATTCCTTTTTATAAATCGCTATACACTTCAATAGGTTTGAATTGAATTGAATTGAATTGAATTGAATTGCATAAACTAGGTTCAAATATGCCTGGATAGCATCACACAGTGTAGTGTGGTATAAACAGGAACAGTGAGATAATTCGTACAGCTTTACTAGCTCAGTTAGGAATAAGGTAGGGCCTTAGTCACAAATGGACTATGACAAAAGTCTATAACACACACACTACGTTTATGTAACATAATTCACAGAACTTTGAGCAATATAGCATTCTTAGTAATATAGTAATAGATGATTGACAGCTCAACCCTGTAACCCCCGTCTTCTGTGTTTGTTCTTTTCAGTCCCACCAGGCAACCCAATCATTGAGTCTCGCGAGGAAATTGTAAGAGAGGGTAACGAAACGGAGATGACCTGCACAGCTATGGGCAGCAAACCAGCTGCCACCATCAGATGGAAGAAGGGAGACAAAGAGCTGCAAGGTGGGTTATTACACATCTAATCCACATCAGTACCTTTTTTATGTTTTTATAAGACTTTTAGTCAGGATTCAACAGTCATGACATGTTTATTCCATTTGACTGATGTAGCAGTTTGGTGCTATTTTCTTATAGCTGCTATTTTAACAATTTTTCCCTACTGTACTCTGTGCAGAGCCACGTGCCCTGCAATTTATCTAACACCTTCTCATTTTAAACAAGTGCAGCTTTGTGCACGAACACCAGTGAGACCAAATGAAAGACAGCACCTGAGACGCAGGGCTGTCTAGACAAGTACACATTGCTCATTACAGTACAAGGGAGAGCAGCAGCTCACAGAAGTACACAATTCACAGTCTACCTCAGTTTTGACCTTACTTTACATTTAGCTTGACTTAACTTCAGCCAGGCTTTACCTCAGACCTGACTTTACCTCAGTCTCAAGTTTACCTCAGACCTGACATGACCTTAGTTCCGTGTTTACCTCAGACCAGACTTTACCCCAATTCTGACTTTACCTCAGTCCTGACTTTAAACAAGTTCTGACTTTACCTCAGTCCTAACATTACCTTGGTCTAAAGTTTACCTCAGACCTGACATGACCTCACTACCTAAAGGTGCCTGACTCTACCCCATTTCTGACTTAACCTTAGATCTGACTTTACAGTAGTCCTGACTTCACCTCGGTCTCAAGTTTAACACAGACCTGGCATGATCTCAGTTCCATCTTTACCTCAGACCTGACATTACCTCAGTCTCAAATTGAGTTCAGACCTGACATTACCTCACTCCTGTGTTTACCTCAGACTTGACTGTACCTTCAGCATGGCTTAATCTCAGTCCTCATGATACTACAGACCTGCATATATATCTAATGTGACAAGCAGCAGGACAAATCCACATCATCCTGACCAGAGACCTTAACCAATCAGTGGTATCCAGATTTCTCCCTTCCTTCCTTTCTTCCTTCCTTCCTTCCTTCTTTCCTTCCTTCCTTCCTTCCTTCCTTCCTTCCTTCCTTCCTTCCTTCCTTCCTTCCTTCCTTCCTTCCTTCCATCCATCCAATTATCCATCCAAATATCCATCAAGAGATATTTGTTCAGAATCCTGTCATTGTCAGCCATTTAAGAAAACAACCATTCACCTAACAAAAGATACTTTAATCGTTTCTTAGTGCCCCCTAGTGCACTATAGTATGTTTATTTAAAATAGCATCATGATAAGCATCATAGAGGCATTATCGATGCTTTATCTGTAAAAATAGTCAGCCAGGCCATAGACCCTACTTGCTCATTTTCCCTTTAACATGCCTAGTGATCAGAAGAGATAATTGTCAGAATTGTACATGCTATTAGAGATGGACAGATGTGTTTGACTGTTCTGCGTTCTTTTAAGAGACAATAATGAACAGTGAGATGGGAAATGAACAAGAAAAATAATAGAGTAAGGAAGCAACACGAGCAGCCTAGCGCCGGCACTCACCGTCTGGAAATTGCTTTTGGCCTCGGCGCCTTGCGGATTTATTTTTAATTAAATGTTCTCATCATTCAGCCTAATTACCTTCAGGATAATCAGGCTTTTTTAAATATCATTTAAAGGTTACACCCATCCAGCCCTGGAATGTAAACTCAGCTGCCCCACCATGCAAAGCTCTGGACTTACACACACACACACACACACACACACACACACACACACACACACACACACACACACACAGTCCTGTTTTGTGCTGCTTTTAATATTTCTAATTTGCACCTGGCACACATAGCGATATGCCTGGTGCTAGTAAGATGAGCTAAAAGAAAGATAAGGGACAATGGATTTAAAAAAAAATCAGAGTTATTAATCTTCTGCTGCCAGATGAGAGACAGAGGCAGGATAGGTGATGGCCAGCGGGAGGCTAGACAGTCATTAGCCTGCTGTCTGCATGCAGAAATATAACCTACCGTTTCAGCTAACCTGCCAACAAGCTAAAATGCACTAAATGGATAAGAAATTTATTTTTAGAAAGGTGTGCAGAGTTTAAAAAAAAAAAGGTTCCTCAATGCCACAAGTTCACCCCTAAATCCTAGGCTCATGCTGTCTAACGAGGTAAAATTACAACGGAGCATCAGGACTGACGGAGGATGAAGGGAGCAGGAGCAAGGCCAGGCTCGGTGCAGGCTAAGTGCTGAAATCAGTTGCTAGTGTGCTTTCTTTGATGTTCAGCCTCCTGTAGCATCGTGTTATCAGACCTAATCAGCGCACGCAGTTGCATTTCGAAAATGCCAAGCTGATATTGAGATGAAGAAAGTTGTGAATGACAGTGATTGACCCATGATTATATCTCTAGCAGGTGCGATTGGGGCATTGTGGGAGGTTGACATTAGAATGAGGAAAACACCGGCTCTATTAAAGCACTCATGAAGCACAGAGCGTAATCACAGGCTGGGAATGTTCCTCCCTCTGATTATCCCTCCGGTTGAAGGAATGCTACCTGTAGTCAGATCGAGCCCAGAACCAAGCAAAGCTGTATGTCTTACTGTAGGCTTACTCCATGCTGTCGGCAGTTATTTGTTAATATGGTGTGAAAGGTCTCTCATTAAAACTGTATGGAAATAGATTGTATTAGCGCTGATTTGCAGGTGCAGCTGTGCAGTGAGGTTCATCTCTGTGTGCCAGCTTGTCAATATAACTCAACATCAGCTTTCTTTCTTTCTTTCTTTCTTTCTTTCTTAGCAACTTTTTATTTTTGTCTTTAGATCTGTAATTTCTTTAAGCCACTGATTCTTAAAATGTATTTATTTGTTTATCTGCTTATTTTTTTTCTTTTTAAAAAAGGTCATTTATTTGTGTTAAAATGATTATTTATCAGTTTGTTTAATCACTTGTCTATTTATTTGTTTGTTTACATTTTTCTATATTTTTTTGCTTTTATTTCTTTGTTTTTTTAACGTTTACTTGTTTGTTTCTTTTATTGCGTTTCTTTTTGTAGTTTATTAGTAGTTATTTATTTGTGTGTTTTGTTTTGTTTTACTCGTGTATTTGTTTATATCATTATTCTTATATTTTTATTCCTGTTTTTGTTTGTTTTTAATGTTGTTTTTTCGCTTGTATTTTTTGCCTTTTGTTTGGATTCTTCTGCCTCTGATGTTTTGTGTTTTTGGATTGTTGAACAATTTGTTGAATGTTTGCAGGATTTATAGGAAACTGTGACTGTGAGTAGCAGGTGAACTGATTAGATTAGATTAGATTAGATTAGATTATAAACTGTGACTGTGAGTAGTAGGTGAACTGATTAGATTTTAAGTGATCTAAGCAGGGTCAAGGTCACATAGCTATAGAAATATAGTAGAAAGTAGAAATATATATATAGAAATAGTGCTTCAATAGCTTCCTTGTTGATTGAAGTAGATTTTTAGAGTAAAAAATTAGTAATTGTAAATTAGAGGGCACAGCCTCCTTTGACTTAGATTTTTTTGCAAATAATACTTGTAATTTTCTTTCTTTCTTTCTTGCTTTCTTTCGTTTGTTATCCTAATCATGTGTTTTTGACCCCACCCCACCCCCCACCCTTTTCCTTTCTTTTCTTTCCTTTCCTTTAGCAATTTCAATACTTCACCAATTACAGTATAATGATTTATCTTGGCAACTCTTCCACTCCAGTTCAGGATTTATGCTGAACAAAGTGATAGCACAGCACAATTTTTGTTTGTGACTTGTTCTTCTTTTCTCTTTTTGCCCACCTGCCTTTCATCTCCATTTTCCCCTTCCTCCCGCACTGTACGGTTGTAGTTTGTACGGTGGCTCTGAGCCCTTAATGTACTCCTGGTCTGTTGCTGCTTTAGACAGAATCCTGCAGAGCCGCTACACTAGCATTTCACAATATACACACAGAAAGCATGTGGGTTTTGTTCAGCACTCGCAGCCCCTCATGGCGCATAGCTGGGGTTTGTTCAACCCTTGCTTCAGCCCACACCCCCCTACACTAGCTTATTAACTCTACACAATGGTGATTTGCTGAGTTGTGTTATGTATCCTTGAGAGGCACATTTAGTCTCCCTGTGCATTGTTTATGCTGTTGTTAACGTGGCTGAATAAATTTAGGGAGGCATAGCAACTAGCGCTGCAAGACTGCTGTTGTTTTTCCTGTTAAAAAGAGAAACAGCTGAAATGAAAGGCACGGGAGTCAGATGAAAGAGGTTACACTGAGGTTAAATGAACTGCTCTTCTTTTTTTTTCTTCTCTTACTCTTACAGGAAGCTCAAAAGTGGAGCCCACATATGACAGGATGTACACTGTAACCAGCTGGGTAAGGCTCACCGTAACAAAGGAGGACGACGGTGTTCCTGTCCTCTGCATCGTCGACCACCCAGCAGTCAAGGACTTTCAAGCTCAGAAATTCCTGGAGGTGCAGTGTAAGTAATGCACAGTGTTTATTTATTTTTGATTTTAATAGTGAAAACAGCACTTTATGAAGTATTATAATGAGCAATCTATAAATAGCTTTTCTTTGATTCAGTCTTGACCATACAAGTTTCTACTCACCTCAAATGCAGTTGGTCAGCAATGTCTGATGTCCAGCTTTTCAAATTTTTGAACTGCTAAAGCTACACCATATGGCCAAACGTCCCTATCACACCCATGTTAGGTTATTCCCCACAACCTTACGGCTTCCCTTGTTCAAGCGAGCTCTATGAAGACGTAGTTCACCAAGATTGTAGTGGAACATCTAATGCGACCAGCACAAAGCCCTGACCGCAACTGCACTAAACACCTTTAGGATGAACTGCAATGCAGAACGTGTCCCAGGCCTCCTCACCCTACATCAGTGTCTGATCTCACTAAAGCTATTCTAGGTATTTACTCATTCATGTGAAACTCTGTAAAGATCTGCATAATTCCCTTCTTTCAATCTTGGGAATGATTTCAAATGTCACTTAAAACAGTGATTCCATAACACCATTTTGATCATTTCCTTAGATTCCAAAAAGTGATGAAATGCCATAAACCACATTTCCATTAGTTGTTAACTACATTAGCCTTAGTAGCTTTAGTGCAAATCTGAAGACTCTGTCATAAGACCCCAAACATCGCTTGTCTGATTGACTACATTTGAGGTTAGTGGTGTATAATTGTGTTCATTTGAGTTTCTCTGGATCTCTAGAGCATTCCTACCATAGAAAATGCCTTGTCAGGGCATTTCACTCATTTTAATAACGGTGTTGTCTGCATTTTTTCTCTTGGTAAATACACATTAGATCAGACCCAGCGCTGAGCGAGTGCCAAAAGATTAAACAGGCCTCTGTTCTTCAGTAATGAAGCTCTGAATCTGTCTCACATTGCTGGTTTCTGCTCGCATCCGGTGGCCCTGTTCTTCTGCATTAGTGATGCGAGGGCCACTGGTGAAAATGTGTCCATCCAAAAAAAAAAAAAAAATTGTTCTCATTTTCTGCTGCACAAGATGGGTTCTGATTGAGAGTCTTCATTTATTCTTTATTGTCACAGAGCTTCAAGAGTATCATAGAGCAAGGTGATTGGCAGCAACACAGTGCCGAAGCATCCAGCCACGTTTTGCCTATAAGTTATAGAAATAGGCTTGGGAGTTCTTTAGCTCCAAAAGAGGTTCTGCTTCCTCTCTCTGAAGGGAAAGAACTCTGTTTAAGACTTCACTCTGCATTCTATGCTCCGCAGTCTATAAAAAAGTTTGTCCTATGCACTCCTCAATCTCTAAAGATGTATTTATTACTGTTTCTGAAAGGGAAGAAGTAAAAATATTGCTGTTCTTAGGGGTTTCTTCATTTCTTCATTTAGTTCCTAAAGAGGTTCCACTTTCACTAAAATATTTTCTTATTCTTATCTGATTTGTCCCTATAAAAAAGGGAAGCACTCTGTTTAAAGCTTTATTATACCCTCTATACTGGATTCTCTAAAGAATATAGTTTCTCTTAGGGGTTCTTCAGTTCCTAAAGAGGTTTCAGTTTCTCCTTTTGAAGGGGTTCATTATGCATCCTGTACTAAATTGTTTAAAAATATTATTATTCTTTGGTTTTTCTCAATGACTAAAGATGCACTATTTACTCTTTCTATGCCATCTATTTAGATTCTTATTACAAAATAAGGTTTCTCTTACAGGTACTACATTTCCATAAAAGGTTCTTCATACTCTGTCTCTAAGCAAAGCAGTCAGTTGTAAGGGTAATGCATACAGTAGAAGCTTTTAGGGTTTCTCAATAGATAGTGGAAGATTTTTAAGATTTCCAAAATGATTTTGTTCACATTGCCAAACCCTGTTCATTGCAGTTGCTGATTTTTTTCCAGAGGTTTTTTTATTGCATGCCAAGCCAGGACTAGTACTTCCTACTACACCTTCCATAGAGCATTGACTGAAAATCAGTGCTCATGCCTGACCTTTCTGTGGCACAGACAAGCCCAGATCATCATCCAGGCAACTGCCCTTAGGCTCGACTGGGCTTAAAGCAGGAAAAATGAACCCCATTTCCTCCATGGAGTTTAAACACTACACTTTCTCTATGCTTTAAAATCTGGCTCCTGCAGCAGAGAAATAATCTCTAAAAAAAAATCTATGAGAGTGGGCAGCATCAGTGGAGAGTTTATTTACAGAATAGTAAAATGCATTGCTGTGGATATTAAATAAGCCCAGAAATATTGATGGCATGCCTTGCAACAATTTCACTCTGTTGCTCGTCAGCACCTTTGTACCCCTCCGGCTTGAGGGAAATGAAGTTTGGCAACTTGAGGGAAATGCCAATGGTGCTGAAAGAGAGCGCAGGCAAATGGTTGTGTTATTAAAATGAGGCTGACCTTTTCGTTCGGTGCCCTCCAGTCATGGTGTGTGAGCTGTTCCAAAAGCTAGCGGCAGAGCTCTTAGCCGGTCTCTGCACCTGAACGCCCAGGAGAGGAAGCTCCTCAGAGGAAGTGATACAGGGGAGCCTTCAAAGCTGGAAGCGTACACTCGGTGCCTTTCATGCAAAGAGCTTGAAGATAAGAGGGAGAGGAATGGAGAGCATCTCCCCTGCACTGCTGGAGACAAACAGGTGGAGCTTCCTCTTTAACCACAGTTTCAGAGCAGACTGCTTTCCTGTCCTCCACAGCCCTGACTGTCCATCACCAGGAGGGCAGCCTCATGTAATTTGGACAGATGGACAGCGAGCAACAGATCACATTTTTTGTTCCCCACGAAGGTCATAATGGAAAAACTGTTTGGGTGGCCAGACGAATTGACAGGTTTGATGACGCAAAAGTGCTTTGAGAAAAGTGCAAAATATAACAGGAATGCTGTTATAGAAATATAATCAGTGCAGGGGTGGTAATTTTCCATTAACAGTCTCAATAGATACTGAATACTGAAGCTCTTTATTCCTGTAGCGGTCTGCCTTTTTTTTGAAAGTTAGTTATAATTTATGTGTTTTTATCCATTTATACTTATGCTCCAGATCATAGAACTTTCACCTAATTTCTGTTACATCAGCTATAAGCAAACATCATTCCTTCACACAGCTTGTCTCATGGCCAAAGAACTGGAAAGAACAAAGTCATCTATCCTAAAGTTAGATGTCTCCCATGTTGGACAACTTACTGACTCCTACAAAGAGCTGCTTTAAATACTCCTTCCATAATTCTTAAATAAACTTTACCATATAAACAATTCTGTGATTTATCTTTTTTAAATTAGAGCACAGGAAAGTGGAGAAGCTACATTAAGTCTTTGTGATTAAGTTGTTAGAATAGAAATAATAAGTGGTTGCTAGGTATTGCGCTGAATGCTTATACGATGCTCAAAAGCTCCTTACAAAATTGCACTTGACTATATAGTTTACGGTTATAGAAGGGAAATGTTTTAGAATCACACTCTCCGGTGTCACATGGATGAGCATGTGCTCTTCGTTACAGATAAATCTAAATGAACATTTTTAAACTTTAGAATTTTTATTCTGTATTGTTGCATTGTGGCAATGAATATTTCTTCAAGTTCTATAGAAATGAAACTGAATTGAAACAATAACCTTCCTGAACAAGTGGCTATAGATTGGTATAAACTTTGATCCGAATCGATCTAACGGGAGCAAATGTCATAGAAGATGAATCAACATTTTGACCAGATGTAATTTGGAAATTAAACAGCTCTGTGGAATAAGACTTCTTATACTGTATTATACGTACATGGGACAATGTGAAGTAACCATGTCACCTAACTGGCAACGACACAAGCCACTATGATGTTGGATGTAATGAGACATGGAGTCGTTCCAACCAGTGTTTGTTGACATTGGCAGATAGCTAACTCAAAGTCATATACAACTGATCTGTTATATCGTGCACTATTTGATCAGTTAAGATTCCCCAAGCTTGTGTCAACACAAGCTGGAGCTAAATTCTTTCTATTTGGGTGTATCTCGGTCCCTCCATGCTAATGCACGCTGCGAAAACTGGCCAGTTTGCATTATTACCCTGCTGTTCCAAATACAGGCATTCTTACTAAGGAACGCACTACTTAGTGCACATGAAATGCCCCATAATTGTATCAATGTCATTACAGTTTTCACATTGTAATCTACCACTGTGCTGCTGTGCATACAGCTGGGCACACAATGCACCATAGCACAGGCATGCCACTTCAAGCTCCATTAATGAGAGAATATTAGATTTGAAGCCCTTGGAGAAACTGCAGGCCTGGAAGCAAGCCAGCCTATGGAATGCAGTGCAGATCAGCCATTACAATAAGACAAAGCAGGAACCTGGCTACCTGCGAGGAGTTCAGGTTTGTTCAAGGTTAGACTACGCTGCCCAGTCTGAACCAGCTGTATGGCTGTATCCATTATCTCAACTCTGTCTGTGAAGACAATGGAGGTGTTAATGATGCCAAGAATGGTGGTGAGCCCCATAATCAAAACCCACCATTATCAAACCTTTTACATGTATTACTGAGTTCTTATAGTTATTAACTGTAATGATTCTAATGTAATAACTGGAACTTAAATTAAACAGATAGCCAATAAATAATGGCAATGATCTAACATGTTATGTCAATAGAAAGTTCTCTGTGTTTAAGAGATCAAGAGGCAAATTTGGCTGGGAAGGATGGCAGAATAAAGCTGATAGGGAAGCAGATAGGTCCTTACTTAGAGTAAAAACCTGTAAAAGATGCTACCTTCATGTTTGAAGCATGTGTTATTGCCACTCTCACAAGTTGGTACCTACTGTATCATATGATTAAGGAGAGCTGGCTGGTCAAAATGGGGGAAAACATGGTGTTGAGAATCTGAGATATCAAATAATTCACAATTTAATCGCCACTTTTAAGTCGGTACTTATCTGTCACGTACGCGGGCCCAAAACGGACCCAAGTGCAGGATAGCGTAAATAAAACAAGGATTTATTAACAAAAAACACCGAACAGGAACACAGACTCACGACAGGACGACAACAGAAGACATCAGAGGATTCCGCGCTGCTCAAGGCAACGCGACTCAACTACATAGTACAAATAATTAATCAGACACATGAGGGACAGGTGTGCAGAGGCAGGGAGGAAGAGACAAGGGCGGGGCAGACACGTGAACACAGAACGTACACAAAAGCACATGGCCAAAGTCCGGGCTGAGTCCTGACACTATCATATGTTTGAGGAGAGCTGGCTGGTCAAAATAGATGAAAACTTGGTGTTGAGAATCTGTGATATCAAATCAAGTAATTTACAATTTGGAATATTTCAATAATTTCTATAATGTAAACTGTATCTGTTCTGAGAGAAACATTTATTTTGCAGTTAAAAAGATGTCTGGCTGCTAAAAAGGACCCTGCTTTTGAGTCCCATTGCCCTGTTATACAGTACAATGATTCTAAAAGTGTCTTGTTGAAAAAGCTTATGACTGCAACTTTTTTCTATGATGTCTTTACACTAAAATGCAGCTTTATTACGTACTCCTACCTTGTCTTTTTTTTTTTATCCCTTTTTTTTTTCCAGACCTACCCGTCATATCGGTTCACTTGGTAGGTGCACAAGGTCATGTTTAAGTTCAAGATTATTTATCGTATGCTTTAAAAGGTTTCTGCGTTTGGCTTTGTCGGAGGCCTCTGGCATTCTGTCCGGGTGGTGAGAGTATATCCCTGCAGTTGCACAGCCGAATCATGGATTTTAGGGCTTAGGTGGGTTTCTGTGCAGCGCAGCACATTGAGGTATCTGACCTCTTATTGTGAGTATGTGTGATAAAGCAGCTTGTCTATCTTATTCTCTGACTGAATGTTAGACAGCACAATGTGAGGGAGGGGGAAGGGGGGGCTTAAACTTAATCTTACCAGCACACCGCTGCATCAGCGACATGGTTCCAGGAATATAAGTTGTTTTGTTTTTTTGTTTTGTTTTTTGTTTTCGGTTTTTTTTGGATGGGGATTATTGTACAAAAAAAAGGTTGATCTTGTAGATGAGGCTCATGAGGAGATCATACACAGTGATAGCAAGAACAAATGTTTGCCATCTCCATCACTTTATAATTATCATGCAGCCAATGGGTAAATGACAAAAATCTGACATCTGAATGTTACAATCAAGTAACTCCATTACTAATAAATGAGAACCATTAGAAAAATTTAAGAACACAAATAACCATTCATGTCTTTCCTTTGCAAAAACAAAGTATGTATGGGTTTGTTTAAAAAAAATACACAAGGTATAATTGTATTCTTTAGAGGAGAGGAAAAAAAAATTCTCTAAAACTCAATGTACCTGCACTGTTGTTAATGGCTCTGAATCCTGTGATTTCCACGGCACACATTATAAGCAAGCTCAAATACATCCTATGTATTCATACCTGAAAAAAGTAAAAGCTAAATATGTTAGTGCACTAATGGTAACTGTACAGTTTAGGGCTTCTTTGTACAGGCAGATTATGTTGAATTTTGATAAATTGTTAATCCACATGGTGATATACATATATAATAACATTTTTCAATCAGATTCTACATCCTACAACTTCAGGAGAAATAACTGGAAGTGGTTGAAAAAGGCAGGAAAACCATTCTATTTTTCAAACGTATGACATGTAATTTCTGACAAAGTAAAAGTATACTGTATCTAAAGATATAACATTTAATTTTTTGATTTCTTGCTTTTTGGTCACTCCTTAAATCCAAATATTGTTCTTCTAAAAGAGTAAACTACAGTGTCCAGCATTTATACTGATGTACAGAAACAGACGTGTATTATTACTGTTCTTGTCATTATTCAGTATAATTATTATTATATTAGACCCCAGTTCACAGCTGGGTGGCTTTTACTTTGTCCTCAGCTAACTACTGTTTGCTAGGTTTTTTGCTGCCTAATGAAAGGCCTGGAACACTTTCTTCTTTCCCTCTTTCCCTTATGTTCTCTCCCCATGCTCTCATTAGTGCTCTGTGTAAACACAGAGCTTGTTTTTTTTCCTTGTACCACCCCAGGTCCCCCCATGTATGCGCTACCTGCTAAAATGGATTGGTAGGGGGGCTTATAGCTGCACCGTACTTGTCAAACTCTGACAAAGTCTAATAATGCTTTTATTAGCATCAGACGGAGAAGGATATCTGTGCCTTCCATGCTGGTAGTTGGATTAAGCAGCCTGAAACATTCTTTGACGGCTGAACGAAATGTTATTCAGAGCTCACACAGTGAATGACCATTCTGCATGACTGTCCCCTGGCCGTATCCATGGCCTCATATCCATAATGCCATTGTGCGAGAATGTATCAGTGCATGTCAAACGTCATTGTGAATGTCAGTGCTCCTGTAGCCTGGTACAGAAGCAGCAGGGAACCTAATCCCAGCAGAATTGGAGAGAGGAAAAAAAAAAGCTAGCTGGGCGAAGGAAGGATGTACGTTTCATGCTGAATGCAGTGACCATGACAGAAGCCAGGCTGATGTAAGGCCTGCAGTGGCCACAGACTCTTAATGGATCAGGAAGAGGACAGTAGTGATGGAGCGTAAAGGTCAATATTGTGTGTGTAGAGGGGTTAGGGTGTGTTATTGCAACCTAGGCGGCCATACTGTCAGCTGCCACAATCGCATTCTTCTCTACTCGTGTTGCAGTGTCCACCATGGCAACCAAAATAGGTCTTGAAATCAGGTGTTAAGCTGTAAATAAAACCCAGCATGGCAATTTACAACTGGAAATGAAAATCAAGTAAGTATCAAATATGTGCTCGGTTGAAGATTTATTTATGTATTTATTTATTTATTTTTGTTTGTTTGTTTTTTTTTCTTTCGGGCAGATAAACCAGAGGTGAAGATTGTCGTGGAGTTTCCTCAAGGACTAACCAGAGAGGGAGAAAACCTGGAGCTGACGTGCAAGACCAAAGGCAAACCAGAGTGAGAGGGTTTTCATTCCCCTTCAAACATAAATATAAACTCATCATTTGGTTTATTGGGAACTTTTCTATGAATATTTTGCTCCTAGTAGTCTAGGTAACAAAATGAATACTTTTGAAAAAAACATATTTCTGAATCTATGAGTATCTGCGACGATATGAGCCGTTAAGCACACGTTAAGACGAGTGACATGACAAAGACGTTCGATGCTGAACGTGGACGCAAAACAAAACAGGAACAAATTCTATGTCTCGGCACCTGAGAAAAACAGATCATGATAATAAGTGGGAGGAATTGATGCAGCTTGTTATATAAGTGCAGACACTGGAGACTCCTTCTATAAATATGCAATGATCATTTCCTTATTCTTTGTTTATTAATAGCCTTAGATTATATAGATTCACCAGAGAGCTGTCACTATAACACTGTTACATATTAGAACGATTACAAGTCTTTCCTTTGAGCCAGTGTCAGAGAGCCGCTGTTATGGAAAATCAGACCCGTCAGATTCCGAATATTGTCTGCAGGACTAGCGTTAAAAGGCAGCATCTCCAGGATCAGTGGTAGGGTGAAATTAATACATCCTTTCCAGACGTATCATATCGATGCTGTGTGAATGCGAAAGCAGAAATGCAGGCCGGAGCAGGCTGCACATGTTGCCGTCTGGTAATTGTATGGTAATCAGTCCTCAGGAGCCCAAGCTCTGAGCCTAAGTGTGATTTGCATGTGCATACTGACGAGGCGAGCACACGAGCCAAATGATGTCATCAATCACACACTGTGTTTATATGCTTTCGTGCCATCAGACCCTGCACCATCAAACATTACCTCACATATAGCAGCATCTATAGCGTCTAATTGAAAAAAGCCTGTGGATGACAAGACAATGGGGCGAATGTGTACAAACACAAAGAGAGGTAATTCGTATGCAACTCCCCAACACCACCACCCTTTTCCCTCCAAACTCGTATTGTGCAGAAAGCTCCAGCTCCTCCTGCATTCATTTAATAAGCATGAGAATGCAATCAATACAGCGGGGCAGAAAATTAGAAGTCATTTTCATTAAAGGCAAGAGAAGGGGCTGCAGTCATTACTGTCATATAATTTTGGACTTGGTGCTCTGGGACCATTTGTATTCTGCCTCTAACCCCATATTCTCTTCAGCCCCTCTACTGTGCCTCTCTCTCTCTCTCTCTCTCTCTCTCTCTCTCTCTCTCTCTCTCTCTCTCTCTCTTCCTTTCACTAAAATAAAGAACTTTTTCTAGGTCATTTCTCTTCCTCTCTCACAAGATCTGTGCCTGCATCTTTATTCCACACATGTATGTACTGTATATCTATATTTCCCCTCAGATTCAGACTCTCTCCACGTCATCAGGAATTTTCTTCATGTTATTGTCATTTGACACCAATTGTAGTTTTGATTTGATTGAATGCCATATTGCTTTAACAGAATAAATAGGCATACCCACACTCATACTCACACACATACTCGTTCTTTTTCTTTATTTATTCCCGATGTTTTAAGTACAACTATCACAGAAACAAAACAAGAACCCCCCACTTCCAGCTTCTCCAGAAGCTCCAGGGAAATAACTATGCTACAGGACCACCACTGAGCCTTGAGTGCGCTAAAAAGAAGTTTAGAGGCTTTTAGCGGCTTTAGCTCAGTCGGCCCATCATTGTGAAAATGGGCAAAGGCTGTTTCATGCTCTGTTTACAGTAGCTGTTAGGACAAAGGAACAAGACACTTAGCTGCACTTAATGGCAATAGACAAGAGAAAAATATCAACCTTTGCTCTTTTTTGGCCGTGTAAGATGCTTACAGCAATCCAGCTGGCTTAAGTAGAGCATATTTCCTGTCTATTTTGTCTGAAAGCCAGTTTGGTTTGTACGCCGTCTCTCTGCAGGCCTCAACAGGTGAACTGGGTGAAGGTGGACGACGACGTGCCCTCGCATGCCGTCATCATCGGCTCGGATCTCTACATCGAGAACCTTAACAAGTCCTACAACGGAACTTACCGATGTGTGGCCTCTAACTCTGTGGGAGAATCCTATGACGATTACATCCTCTACGTGTATGGTGAGTTCACCAAGCTTTAAGCAATCTCCAACCCTTCTTTCACTTCTTCTCACTCGAGCTGAATACGAGATCAATAAGTTTGATCTCAATAACGTATCCTTTTCCTTAGGATATCACATTCGGATTTGAACACTTCTCTATCTGAAAACACTTCTGATACCGTTTACAGCACTAAGCCTGTGGAGAAATGACTCACGTCTGGTCTTAGATTGCAATAATCGACCTCTATTTAAAAGGATTTGTGTTGTGCAGAGGGTCTTTAAGTGGTGAGCTATAGTAGCATTTACAATGCACAGCTGTGCGAGTAAAAAAAGGAAAGAGACTCTCATCAGAAACCATCTGCACCTCCTCATTATTGACTGTGTTCATGTATTTTTCTAATAAAACATTATGACAGATCATTGAAGAAAGAGATGTAATAGATAAGCACATACGGTAACTATAAGTGTTTTTTCCGCTGCACGATTAGAAACAAGGACCTAATCAGTGGAACTTGTGCTTTTTGGTTCTTTTACTACAAACGCAAAATATGACAGTAAAAATGTCCTGCTGCATGGTTTCGGTGTGAGACAATGCCAGTTCAACATGGACGATTTGCTCAGCTGAACAGTGCTACTTTATCTGAAACTGCTGCAGTGAAAATACTGACCAAAAAAAATAAAAGATGCTTATTGAGGATTAGAATAAGAAGCACACTGATACCACAGGATTTTGTCAATAATGATATTCTTTCATTTAGTGAATAATGACTGACACATTTGAACCATTTGTTCTGTTTAAAGTTATGGAATAATAGCAAGAGGTATTCTTGTTATCATTTACAACATAGCAGCCACAAACGGTTATTCCTTAATCGGCCTCTATTTTTTTTACTTTCTTGAAGATAACAGAAGGTGCAGAAGACTTTAACAAAACTCTGACACTAGAGACACCTTCTTTAAATGTTACGGACTTGTCTCTTTATATATAAATAACAAAATTACTTTCTTTGTTAAATAACAATTTAATTTAATAAATAGTTTTATTGGTAGAGCCTGAGGGCTTAACTCGCTTTTCTGTCCCCAAACACGGATAAAACGGGAGGGTTGCATCAAAAAAGGGCATCCCGTGTAAAACCTGTGCCAAATCAAATATGTGGATTGTTCGGTGTACTGTGGCAACCCCAAACAGAGAGCAGCCAAAGGACAACAACAGCAACAACAAGACTAACATTTATTGTTAGTGTCTGTCATACAAATCCCTGCACTCGAAATAAAAAGGCTAACATATATTAATAAGGACATGGATGTAAACATGTGATTTGCCTTCTCGTTAAAGTCGCTGTTATTGAAAATGTATAAAACACCTTCTGACCAATTTGAGAATTCAGCAGAGCTGCATGATGGAACAGAACAGTGTGAGTTTGTAATGGTACAAATCCAGCACTAGTCTGTGAGTTGATTTATATTCAGTGTTGGCACGTCATGCTTAACCAACCTCCACTGAACAGCACTCCGAGCCCCAGCTTCAAGTACTGATGGTTTTCATTGGTGAAACCTTTGGTACTGGACAGTCGGTCAACGATCCAGACTCCTGGTACCACCAAATGGTTTGCAGTATAATGGTCTTGTTTTAGTTGCTAAATGCTACACCGCCTGAGCAGTAAACTCAGATATCCAACTTCAGTAAGTGTGTTTCAAATCCTTTCTCTGGAACACTGTGGGAACCTGCCAGGCTTTTCGCACTTCTCCCCCACGATACGCTTGGCAGTCATTGCAGGTGGAGAATTCACAAGCACCCAGCCTGTAGAAGAGGACAGGGGGAGTTACACACACCACACGCACCTCTCACCCAGACTGAGGTGAGATCAACAGCCTTATTAAAAGCAGCGTGGGCCTACGGAGCCCCGTCTGGCCGCTCGATGGCTTTGATGTCTGCCACCACTTTTTAAATGTCTACTGTAATTCAGCAGCATATCTTGTCCTAGTATTAGAATTGCAAATGGAGTGTGGAGCCTGGAAGCAGGGACCGGGCTGTCAGCGCTTAATCTTGCGTCATGTTGCTCTGACAACCCCGCACAGCCTCCCACCTGAACACAGTGTGTTAACAGAGCGCTCTGACACCCTCCAGTATTTTACAAGCACCACACATGCGCTCATAAAGACAGGCACCAATGACATCTGCACGCTTCATAGTCTTATAATTATTCTCCATCGTTTTTAACGCGATGACATCTGCTTATTACAAACAGCGGTCCTGTCACTTTCTGAGCTTCACTACTGTAGTTGGCGTGGTTTGGGGGAAAAAAAAAGTCACCTCAAGTGTCTGAAATAGTCCAAAATTCTGTAAGGGATGGCACAGTTAGAGGATTTTGTAATCTGAGGCGAGAGTAAGAGTGTGACAAAATGGCTGTTTAGCAAGTTGTCATGCTCATGGCACATTTTCACACATCCAGCGCATGCATTAAATGGCATACAGTACCAGAACGGTAATTGTTGAAGCATCAATGCATGATCTTATAGAAACCATCTCAGTAGTGTTTTAATACACCTTTCAAGGATTTCATGTGGAAAAACGTAAAAGCATTAAGTATTCCATTAGAACCGTGCGTGTCAGCTGGAAATAAGAGTGCAAGAAATGTGTCTTTGTCACACTCTCTCTCTCTCTCTCTCCCTCTCTCTCTCTCTCTCTCTCTCTCACTGTGCCGCCGCATTGAACAACACTGAAAATAACTTCACAAGATTATAATTGGAAGGCTTCTGGTCCTTCGTACTAATTTATGAATGACTTCTTAAATCAACTCTGAGATTATCAGAAGCATCATCTCTGTGCCGGATTTCAGGCCTTTTCCTTACATATAGCCAGAACAGATGTATTGCAGCAGCCTTGTCCCTCTAATGCAGCTATTGGAAGCTAAGTGATGAAGAACGTTCAGAGAGGGTCTGGCACTAAAGAGGTTATCGGCGTAAAAACGACATTCCCTGAGACACATTTCCAGAGCTTCAGTGCTAGAAGAGCCTTGCAGGGGAATGAGAGGCAGCATACAGGGCTGTAACCAGTTTACTGCACACTGTTAACCTAATAGAGACTAGCTTTTTCCTCCACAGCCCCAGCCCCTTTTTATTGCACCCTCCTCCTCCGCTTGTCACCCTCGCTCTCGTTCCCTCTCCGTAACACTTCCGATAGCGCTTAGAGTGCTTTCCTCTGTCATCGTGCTGCCGCCTGCGAGAAATCGATCACTGCACACGCACAAGACGCAGCCTAACTCCAGAGAGAATGGGTTTTGCAGTGTTGTTGTGGATTACAGCTTATAATACAGTCCTGGCTCTGGCTCTTTCCAGCGAAGAGCTCCATATGTCTCCGTAAATGCCAGGGCGCATAAAAAGATATTCGTCACAGCGCAAGCTGGATTTCCCCAGCCACAAAGCCAGAGCTGATCGTCTCTCTCACGACGGAGACAAAAAGCCGTGATTGATAACGTGGCTCATTTCGCGACAAGATACAGACTACTTGAGAGAGCTAATTGTCCCACGTACTCAACATCTAATTCGAAGCAGATGAGAACACTTCTCCCAGAAGTACACGTTACTCCCAAGCAGCAGCCTGGCTCAGTCGAGCAATCTTCAAAATATGCTCTGGAAAAAAAAGAAAAAAGAAAAAAAAAAACACAAGATCTGCAGTCCTGCCATTGCGGGCCAAATCCCATCACTGTGTCATTATAATGAAGCTGTAAATTCCCCTCGCTCAACACACTCCTTCCATTCTTACAGCCCCGCTCACTTTCATTACATTTGAGCCGCCGATATTTCCCTCGCAATTTGTTGCAGTCGTGACACTCGCATTTAAAAGTCAGATTTCTACGATACATCTTGGCTGCTGTCAAACATGGCTTCGGTAGTTTGCCTCTCAAGAAATCACCCAGCTGGAAATGCAAATGCGCAAGTATCAGACTCGGTAATGTAAAACGCTCCCGGAAGTGTCAGAAATGGCAAGGCATGGCAAATTACACGCATGTCAATAGAGCCGAACCTTAGTAACAAAGAACCTGTACATTGGTAGCTGCTAACCAAGGCTGCTTGACATTATCAGGAGTTCAAGTGATTTCCTGTGCTCCTGAATTGGATTCATTATGATGGCTGACACGTGTAAACGTGTCTTTCTCTTCTGCATGCAATCGAGGATTCCTTTCAATGAGTGTCGAAACATCCACGCTGGCCGTGATAAGCCCTCGTTCGGAAAGGAGGAAACAGACATGAGCACCATGCTGGATTCTCGTGTCAATTGTTATCCTCCAGTAAACACGCCATCCCGTTAGCAGAGCCCAAACAGGATATCTGTTTGCAAAAAACATGAGCAGGATGATGACTACACGGCCAGACTCACTCCACTGCCTCCAGCCGACCCACTGATGCAACCTACCTGTAAATACTCTCATTAACGTGTACACCGGCACTTGATTGTCATGAAATTGGCCAGGATGCAGCATGTGCTTCTTTTTCATCATTAGCCTTGTCATAGATTCATTGCTTAATAGGCCAGAGGGGACTCATCAGTCTCCTGTCATGCCATGCAGCCAGCAGATTGGGCGGATAGTGCTTTTTTTGTTTGAGGCACCCATTGGCTTGGTCCCACCTTCCCTCACCTCTCTCAGTCTACACATCTCACAGCCAGAGGAGTTCTCTCTGCAGCACCTCCACCTCAATCTGTTTGCTGGGATCATTAATGGAGTGGACTCCCCCAGCCCCTCCTTTGTTAGCCGTTAATTGGAGTCAATCATTCTAGGATTCTTGTCAATGCTGGATTTGACTGTACTCATTGTTATGTTATGCCATTCATTCAACGTCTGTTTCACCCATCGATCCCAAAAAAGGCAAGAAGAATGCACAGAGCTAATTGAATTTACTTGCTTTTACTGAGTAAAGTGTGCTAGGTCTGGCACTTATTGATGGAACGTTTCTCTGTTTTGCCAGAAACAGATGGGATGAATTTGTCTGCATATGCCTCTATCTGTCTCTGCCACTGGAAAGCACACGGATCCAAATAGGTTGTGGGTTTTCTTTTTTTTTTCTTCTTCTTTTTTTCTGAGGCAAATGACAGACAGACGAGGAGATGCAGAGGTGTCTCTGTGTTTATAACCCCAGAGCATCAGAACCGTTGCAATATTTGTCAGGATTAGGTCCCACCCTTTACGTGCAAACAAAAGCCCTGCTTGAACAAACAAACAGCCCAAGATAGAAGGTAGTTGTTGGGCAAATCAACAGCCCTAAGGTGTTGATCACTCTTTTACTTGCATATGCACTTTGCATAATGTTTTTGAATGACCGTTCAGTATCTTCTGTCTCCTGTGCACCTGAAAATAACACCATGAGCTTCTGCAGCACTGACGGCACCCCGTGCCTCCTCTCTTCCCCGCTGTTTATGCATGCCTGATCGCAGGTAGAAGATACACCCTTTTAGCAAGTGGTCCACTGGGAAGGCACAGAGAGAGAGCTGGGATCGAGGGAGGGACTCTAAAATGCTGTATGATGAGCTCTCCTTCCTGCATTCGCACGTCTGGGGAATTGGCTTAACTGGCAGTGTTTTGCCGTGGCTCAGGTTTAATGAGCCTGCTCCACACACCTCACATCTCAGCCTGCTGAGATGATTCATAATGTGCTATGATAAACCCACACAAGCGTGACACGGCAGGAGCGCGCCTGCTGTTTAAAAGGCAAGAAGCCCTAAACTTATTGATTCACTCCAGCATTAGTGTGTGTTCTCTTAAAAGAGACATGGCTAAATATTTACACAGAAGACCCCAATAAGGAACATGGAGTAAAGCTACCACTACCTTTTTTTTTCCTGTCACATTTTTTAATGACCTGCTGACACCATTAATCCCAAACATCTGCTAGGCATTCACAGTTCGTAACGGGATAGAGCCAATTAAGTTGGCCCACCACTGAGGATGAGATTGGTCTTAAGCCCATAGCACAGAATACTCTACCCATTCAGTCAGCTCCCTGTGTGTCTGTCAGTCAGGACTTTTCTTCTTCTTCTTTTTTTTTTTTGCTTTCCCAAATTTTTCCCTGAGACAAGAGACAAGAGTGACGGACAATGGTTAAGCATGGTGGCCAATGACAGTAGAGGAGGCGGGGCGTCCTGCTTGGTCGATACATTTAATAATGTACGCCTCATCTAGCCTTGATTGTTTTAGATACTGCTTCTAGAATCTTTTAGCTACTAATACTTCTTAACAACATGTTCTTTACACAAGTTCACATCAACAGGAAGAAGCATTTTAAATCATTACCCGCAAGGTCTTCAGGAATTGAACTAGTCATCTTAATTAACTAGTCATCTTAATTAACAGAGCAATCTATATTATTGCAAGCGAAACTTAAGTTAAATGGAACTGCTAGCTAAAAAATGTTTTATACTTGAAAAAAGACACTAACACTTTTTGACAATTTAGCAGTCAGTCATAACCATTTTATCCCTGAGAACATTTCTTAATTTACTGAACTAGACACACTATTTATTAAACCCGAGACACGGTAATCAATCTCTAATTGAAACTTACCTGCTGCTCGTCTAATAGCTCATTAGTGTCAAAATCCAACTGGTTTTGTGGCCACGACGATCAGGGCTCGTTCATTCCTGTTGATTAACACGAACGATGAGGGGAGGATCTTGTAGTTCCTTTCGGTGTGGAAAATCTGTTACACTGGCAGAGAAAACTATTGATATCAACTATTGGAAATAAATAACATTAACAGCAGAACACAGTAACGGTAAATGTTAGAGAAAACTTTTGCATTGTTACAGGTGGATAATGGATGGATGGGTAATATCTATTAGTGTAGATAGGGACATATAGCAACCCAAGGTGACCAGGTGCCCTCTTTTTTCTTGGATACATCCTCATTTTAGGTCTATTTATGTCTATTAGGCCTAAAGTTTCAGTCTATTTATAATGGAAAAAATCCCTTTTTTTTTTTAGAATGTGAAAAAACCTAGACATGTACCACCGAGATTAGTCAGATAGATTCATTGCCATTTTCTTCTAATAACTCATATACACTCGGATGACATACACACAAATATAATACAGTAACACACCACACAGCTCTCCATAAAGCGCAGAAAGTGGAAATATACGACAGCGTGGGCCAAATGGAAAAATACAATAAATAACTAAGACAGCAAACACAAACTAGACAGGACAGCAGTAATATCAGATGGATTTTTAGTAGTAAAAGTACATAATATCCTTGTCACTGAGGAAAATCCTGAATGACAAGCAGTAAAATAAAAGAAAAATAAAAAAAGCACCAAAGATTCTCTCATAAAAATATGAATTTATACATCGTTTTTAATCAGGACACCACAAAGGCAAATGGCTTTCTCAATAGGAATAAGAATAATAGAATATTATGCAATTTTTTTTTTAATAACAGTAAAGATTAATTACTTTAGAGGCAGGTGTCGAGTGTCAATCACTCACACACCACAGACGCCGTACTCTCTTTTGTTAAACCAAATTAAAGTAGCCCTACAGGTGGTTGATTGAATCACTGTAGTTTGAGACAGAAATCAATTTAACCTCTAATAATCTGTGATACAGAAAAAGCTTTTTATTAGCATGTAAAAGAACCACATATAGCCAGAAGTACTGTAAGCCCCCATTTATTTCTAATTGCACTGTATAGTGCTTTTAGTGACTTAATAGATGTTGCATCAAGTAATACACAATGTATTCACACTTTTTTTAAATTTAATTTTGATTTTCTCGTTCAGGACTAGACTGAGCTATGTGTGAGACGCATGCTGAAAGACAGGTAGCGTCTGCCATTTTCCGAGTCGTTGCAGCGTGCCATGTGTGTGATGGAGGCAGCTCTGCAACTTACTCTCTCTCTGCATGTTTCTCGCCATCTCTGGCTGTGTTCCCTCCTCCTGGATATTTTATCATTAGCGAAGGGAAGTGTTCCCGGGCTCCCGCCGAGCTCTTTTGATGGAGCGCGGACAACAAAGCTGGGAGGGGAGACAGCCGGCCAATTTCCTCAGCACAGATGTTAACACAGTGGTATCTGTCTGGATGCGCCGGGCAAACAGTGGCACCGCCCGCGTCACTTTTCACGCCTGTTATCTCAGCAGCGAGCACACGATCCACACGATCCGCACACATCCTCCCCTAACCAGAACCAGCCACGTATTATTTCATTTTACCCGTTTCATTAACAGTCACCTGTTTGTCTGTCCTGATTACTCCACACGCAAAGGAACATTTCCAGCAACAGACAAAGGGGCCTTGAGGGTTTTTTGCATGCTTTTACAGTAGGTGCACCAGTTGAATAGGGAATAATGTTCAAGGATGGGATCACCAAGCTTCGTAGATGGTAAATGACAAATTAACACCCACCTCCTCACCTGCCTCTAATGAATTTGACTCATTTCATTAGCAATCCTGATTAAAAATCCTATGCGCCATTGGTTAACCGGCACTGCTGGTGCTAATCTGCACCCCGTCGAACCAAATCATACCAACATACCAACACAACCCCCTGTAGAGAGCATGACAGAGATACCTCAGCATCATGGTTTGGTGGTATGGGCTCCAATCTCCCCATTTCTCTTTCTGTTGTCTTCTGTTCAAAACATTTTGTCTTTTTTTTTTTCTTCATTCTTCCCTTTCATTGTCCCTTCATTCCTTGGCTTAACATCTTAAGGTGCTTTCACGCTCATAAGACCTTATTTTAAATGGCTGCTGACAATTTTTTTTTTTTTTTTTCATTTTCAACTTCGGGTCCAGTGAGGAGCAAAAGATAAACATTCAGGAGATGATGCCACAGTCATCCACAGCCAGAGAGCAAGGCAGAGAGCTAAATTAGACACACATCTAAATGTGTCCCCTTCCCCGGTTAGTCACTGTTGCATGATAGGTAAGAGATAATTAGAGGGTGGGAACTGGCAAATGACAAAATTGCATTAAAACAGAAAAGAATAAAAGTTTTCAAAAAAGTGACATCGAGAGGGATTTTTTTGTTTCTTCACCAATCAGATCACAGCTCAGGCAAGAAAAATAAATATAGAGCATAAAGAGCAGGAGAAACATTAGTCTTGTTTGTAAGGGAATAGAAGCAGATTAATGACATTTATTTTAAATGACAGAAATTTCACAGGCAGTGTTCCAGTGTTCTTAAATATTACAATGTGTCTGTTTTTAGGACACAATGTCCCAACATCCCGTTTTATCCGTCCCAAAGTCACAAAGCTTGACCAGGTTTTTTTTTTTTTGCTAATAATAATAACCTCATTTAAATAGAAAGCTAGGCTAGTTAGCTAATACGCTCTGGGACTGCTAAGAGCGATGATATGAGTACAAAGAGTGGATCAAGTGAACTTATTTATTTATTTATTTATTTTACATATCACCGCAAATGCATTAGTGACCTACACTGGCTTCTTTATACTATGTTTAAATGCAGATTTTGATTTTGTTGCTTTCTTTGCTGAGTGATGGTGTATACCATAATTGTGTTAAGTTTGGTTTTTTGGCTTCATTTTTGTTATTTCCCCGTTTTCATTTTTGCGCGTGTGTGTGTGTGTGCGTGTGTGTGCGTGCCTGTGTGTGTGTGTGTGCGTGCATGTGTGCGTGCGTGTGTATGTGTGTGTGTTGTGTTTTCCCATCCAGATGCCCCCACCACCACCCCTATACCCACTACAGCCACCACCACCATGTACACCACCACCTCTCTCCCAGGTATCACCCAAGGTATAGTATGACCTCCAACCGCCCGCCCGCTCGCCTACCAGCCTGTGTGTGTGTGTGTGTGTATGTGTGTGAGAGAGAGAGAGAGAGAGAGAGAGAGAGAGAGAAACAGGGAGAAAGAGAAGACTGCCGGTAGCTAGTCAGTCCTGATAAGATTCTCTTGCTGATAATGAGTGGCTGCTGCTCCCATCTGTGGCCAGACCAGTCCTGGCCCTGCTGCAACGCCAGGTCCAAGAGCCATCATGTTTCTCTCAAATTTTAGCACAGCTTGCTCCTTTAGCAAGCTAATCTTATCAGGATCTGGAGCTGTATCCAGGCCTGTCTGCTGCCAGGATTACAGAACCCCTTTGTGTTTCCGGAGGGGTGACAATGACGGCGCTGTCTGGCCGGGGTTACACACAAACAGGTTCATGCTCCTCTTTTCTATCGGACATTATTCCGTCCAGTTATGGTGCTTCTTCGATAGATAAGCAGAGTGACAATCATATTTGTGCTCAGATTTTTTTTAAAGGTATGATTCCTCAAAGAATATTTTTAAAATGGCTACTATTTCTCCCAAAATGTAGTCCATCAGCCTAAGACTCATCAAACTCGTTACTTTTGCCCTGGAGCTATGTGGCTAATGCAAGTAAATCTGTCTCACCCGAATTTCTTTATATATATACACAGCCATAAATCTTCAATTGACATTGTTAGGTTAATAATAATGCAAAAAAAGCTCTGAATTCTCAATTCTGATTTGCTAGAAGGTGGTGATTCATTTTTTATACAGCAGCTCTGATAATAGTACCAGATGCCAGCTGCGAGGCATATCATAGGTTTATATTAATGCACCCACTCTAATACGATCTTTTTTTATAGTAACAACTCAGTCCTAGCGACCTGTATGGCAGACGCTTCACATAATCTAAACCTGTTAATGTGAAGAATTTACACGCTGTTTAATTATACATTCAATTTTATGTGCTTTAAAAGAAATAAAGCGCATCAGGACACGATGTTATTGGAAAATATTCAAACTCAGAATAGTGACAGTAACAGATATGAATGTTGGGCAACACGTTTGATTATTTTTGTTTATCCCAATGGCGAATGATCTTATAACTTTTATGATTATAGATTTTAAATAAACCTCATCTCCATGTCTGTGTGACATCAGTGAAGAACTCATTGCATTCAGTTTGTGTTTCTAGTTGACTGTCATCGCAGCTACAGTGCAAAAGCTTAAAAAACAAATTTCAGGCACCGAAAAAAATTCTTAGTCGATGAAGTACATTCGGAACGTGAACCGTCCCTTTAATCATGTGCATACATCTGCATTGCTTAATCCACTTGGAGCACATTGCTCACTTTTAACAAGATGTTGTTGTTTTTTTCTAATATATTGTTATTTCTGTTCCTAAATTTCCTGCGTTCATTAGAAATTAGGCTGTGCTGCCCTCATAAAAAAGACAACCAAATGGTATTACTGTGTGTACGCTTCACACGAAATCTAATAGAACAAGGCAGTAGACTAAAAATAGGACCAGTTGAGTTTTATTTCCAGTTCTAGATTTCACAATTAAGCAAGCTCTGTCGATCACTCACGGTCTAACTCCACCGATTCTCTGACTCACTGACTATATTGTGTGTCTTTTGTGGAGTCGGCGAGTAATACATGCGGTCTTGTGATCTCCCTGCCGCCATCATTAGCCTTGCCGGTCCTTGGCTATCGTTCTCAAAGAATATGGTGAGCTAATAACGCTTTTGATAATAGAAAGCAAATTCAATGTTGCTGCTGGCTCCAAACTCTAAAATAGCCATTGATGTGATTTGCTGCCTATAACAATTATGGTTTTGAAGCGAGCAAGTTAGATCATTTTGCTCTCCATTTTCAGTGTTCCTCAGGGCAATTCTTTATATTACACAGAACATAGCTCAGTATGGCAGAGATGAGATGCGCACTTTTTTTTGTGTGTGTGTGTGTGCTTTTGAGTCGAAGCAGAACAGCCCTCAGCTACAAGTGCAATCAAACATTCGGGGCTGACTTGTGCGGATGATTTGAGTGAATCTGTAAAAAGCATAAAAATGAATCAGGCTTGATTAGGCTGCATGATTGCACTTAATGAAAGCACCAGTGATGCATGCTGATTAGACACACCCTGTCCTCTGCGTTATCAAACCCAACCTCAACCAGCACCAAACAACCTACCTGCCTTACAATCACCCAATGGAATACAGCACCTGGATTAATGACACCACACTGATATTACCATGTGTGAGGAATAAAATGCAAGGCGGTGTGCTGAAATAGGAAAAATACGGAATAATGCATCATGCGGTGGTAGGATGCGTGCTCATTAACCCCCTGAAGTGGATCATTTTTCTCAAACAGCACAATCCGGAAGTGTTTTATTTCTCTGACACCACAGCGATTTATCAACAATTACACATTTTTAATTGTGCTTTTCAACTGCAAATGTAATATAGTGGAACATCAACAAGTTTCTTCCTGTAATTATTTTATAATCGCAGCTATAAACAGTCATTCTCTCACAAGCCTTTCTTTTATACTCTCTTTCATAAGACAAAAAAAAAAAAAGATTTCTGTCTGTTGCAGCATGCTGACACTAGAGACATCTTCCATAAAATTTAGAAAAATGTCTCCTTACAGAAACCTGAACTCTATCTTGTTTTTGTTTTTTTATCTGTCTTAGATAAAATGTTGGCATCAGCCATAAACCTATTACTTGTTATTATAGACATGCTATGTAAAATAACTAGAATGATCGTATTAAATAAAATATTGTACTACGGTCGGCGCCGCCCACGAAGACGAGCTATTATATACATAACAATAAATTAACACCTTGACCAATCAGAATCGAGAATTTAACAGCGCCATGGTATCATATGCTGTGTGTTGTGCTATGATATTTTTCACAGCGCTTACAGCACAAGTCGTTTGAGATTCTTTCGTTTTTGCACTGGAGCTACAATGGAAGTCTGTGTCAAACAGAAACACACTCAGAAACACGTCATCCGACCGCAGAGTTCTTCAGTGATGTCACACAGACACGGTGCTGTGGTTCAGGACACAGTGCGACGTATTGTCATCTTTAAGAACGAAATTACAAATCTTCTTCTGTACGCTTGCGTTTTTCTCCGTGCTCACAGCACATACTTGTGATTGTTTCTTGAGTTTTTGCACTGGAGTTACAATGGGAGTCTGTGTCAGTCAGAAACATGTCATGTGACTGCATCATGTGAGATTATCAGTGATGTCACACTGACACTGTGGTGTGGTTTAGGACACAGTGCAACCTATAGTCTAATGTAAAAAAGGAAATCACTCATCTCGTTCTGTGGGGTCGAGTTTTCACAGTGCTAACAGCACGTGGACGACAGTGTCAAACAGAAACATACTCAATAACACTCATTTGACTGTATTAAGTTTTTACTGATGTCACACAGACATGGTGATGTAGTTTACTGATGTCACACAGACATGGTGCACTTAGTCTGTTGTCTGTTACAGTAATCTGACTTACTGTCATCTATAATCGTGGAATCTCATTCTGTTAGTTCCAGTTTCCACAACCCCACGTGGCCGTAAGTCTTCTTATACAGTATGAGACCAGATTCATGCTTTTACCTCTGATTGTATCCTATTATACTTGTGTATTTCGCTACACTGGCCACCACCTTGCCGTAAAGCTCTGATTTCTTTTATCCGTTCAGGGGACGCGTATAGATCAGGAACACCAAATGAATTTATCAGTCCACCGAGGTAGAGGCCACTTCAAGATTTAATACATTTTTGATAAACTGGCTATGAGAGGAATGGAATGGGCTATACTGCACTTTTAAAAAATCTATTAAAGCCCTAACAGAAGGCTAAAGTGCTCTGCAGCTTCAGGAGGTGACATTTAGAGATGACTAAATTGCCATTTAGACCGAAAAATAAATGGCTACATGGAGAGGCTTTGCTGAGCGCCATACGTAACAGAGCCCAGTGTCATTCATTGCTATTTGTGTTGCCAATTTTTTTCCCCTGCTAAACACAGCTCAGAAATGGATGTTTATCGATTTTCCTTGAGTCCGTTTTTTTTTTTTTCTTAATTTGAAAAAGCTTTTGCAAATTTGATCTCAGAATACACATCACATTTCTCATAGCGCTTTTGCGTTTTTCTATTTCCTCCCTGCAAATTTTTTTTGTTATTATCACCCCTAATTTCTAGTTCAGAGCCACTATGAAAAGGGTGACACGCCCAGACACAGAGGTGCTCATTCATCCCCGTTCATCTCACAGACACAAGTACAGTGGCTGACTGATGACCTTGGCAATTGTGCTGTCAGGAAAAATGACAAGTGTATTCCTAAACCTACTTGTAGAAAAAGCAATTTGCCGGATGACTAGAGTTTATTGAAGAAAACAATAGCGACCGAGACAATGGCTACACTAAAACACACAACAGAAATGTCATTAAAGAATTGCTCTCCCTCATTAATAAAATACAGTTGAATTAAATGCCACTCTTTTTTTTTTAATTGATGAAAAACCATAAGCGGAGTTGGCAAACAATTCATTTCAGCCTTCCGCAAAAAAAAAAAAAAAAGTGGGTGGGGGAGGATTTAAATGGCGTAAACACCATCTGCTAAACTGATTTTGAAGTTGAACAAATGAATTGCCCTGTACAAGCACTTGCAAGATAGAAGTCCATTTCTCTCGCTGTTTGATTTCTGCTGCGGAGTACAGCACAGACAGAGAAGGATGGCTCGTTGGCAAAGAAAAGGCTAATTCGCTAAAGGTCAATTGCATTACCAGCTGGAAAACAACGACTGCAGTGCAGTGATACACAGCACACAGAGAAGACCATCCTCTGGAATTTATTGCACTTAGCATTTATTGTGTTCATGCAAACACAGAAATGCGTCCAATAAGTCTTTTTTTATATGGAGCTGTATTGTTATGGGAGCCATGATTGCAAGCTATGATGGCCAAGCGGAGATGGGGATCATAAAGGCGGCCTGCTGGTAATCAGAACCCCAAGTGTGAAGCTGCCAGGCATCACGGGCTGAGTAAACACACATAGACACACAGACACGCTTAACTGAGAGGCTCAGCCTGATTTTCCCATCAACCAAACTGCCATTCAGCACCATTCGATAGCAGTGATTACTGTGTAAACAGTTAGGCATTTTATAGAGGAGGTCAAAACGAAAATTGTCTGCTCTCAAAAACAAAAAAGTATACAAATAGCTTAATTGTATACGCCTACATTCTACCAATGTTGAGAAATCCTCCTCTCTGATTGGCCGACAGGTGTGCATTCACTCTTTATATCAGGATTTGGGGTTGTGCATATGAGGTTGTGTGTTTAGTATGTTTATGTGAAGTTTCCATTTTTGGAATAATTATCTTTATAATTGAAATTTGAACTGGCTAGGGTTAGACGTTGATGCTGCTTATTTTATTCACCCTGTTCTTCCTGTTCTTTCTCATTTATTATTTAAACCAGCTCCGAAAGCTACACCTGTCAGTCTTAGTGTAGCCTTTATTATTATTAGTGCACTTATTATTATTTCTTCGCATTTCTCACCTCTGAAGTTGGGGTCAGAGCACAGAGGCAGCTATGATAAGTCGCCCCCGGAGCAGAGAGGGCTGCCAACATGGGCAGCTTTGACATGCTGGGGCTTGAACCCCGACCTTCAGATAACAACAACCATATTAGGCAGAATCAGACTTTTCTAAATCTAACTCTAACAGACCTATACTCCATTTCTGCCTGTTTTTTCTATCCTTCTGACAAAATTCTCTTACTTTACCACTTCAAAGCCAGAGCCCTGAAACCTTGTATGGAGCTTGAGGGTACTGACGCACACTTTTGTTGGAGGTTTCTTTTTTTTTTCTCCTTACAGTCTCCTCCTATTCTCAATTTCGACCACATAGGCAGCTTTTTTGTTGTTTGAACTCCTTTCACTTCTTCACACTTTCAGCTCCCACAAACTTGCTGTAAAGTTGAAGACTGTAATAACTTAAGTGCTCTGTGCTCATTTCAGTTTGTTTTCTTCTCGTTCATTTCCCTTCCTCTCATTTGGTGCCTGCTACAATTTTCAAGAGAGCTTCAAAATTATAGCCTTAGTGCATATTTTTCTTAGATATACACGTTTGCATTTTCCCCTTGCTAACTTACTTTGCCAAGCCAGCTTAAGGATGTTATTTGAATGCAATGTTTTTTGAAAGGTTCCTAGAGCTATAATCATATAATTGTGAAGATTCCTTGAAAAAAAAAACAAATCAATGGAGAAGTGCAATAGATATGCAATAGACACTTTCTTTATTTTTGGTTTCTCATAAGTTTTTTTTGGTGTGGCTCAGATAGCTAAGCATTTAAGAAAGTTAAATTACCCTACCCCTTTTTTTTAAGTAACACCTGTAATTTTTGTCTTCTCAGACGGAGGAGGACAGTAGAATCTAAAAAGAAGAAATTCAGTCGTCACTCGGATCTCAGTCTTTATACTGTAGCTATACAATTAGAATTATAATGTCATGCCCATAGTGGCAAATTTTGCTGATTTTCAGCACGTGTCCTTCCCTTGTGCTGCAGGCGCATGTTCAGTTGCTGTCCCTGGTGTAAATACATTGTTGCAATTAGCCACGATGCAATGTGTCCGCTGTCATGTCTGCTGATATCAGCTGCTGATGTCAGCAAGGACAGTGCCTCAGGTGATCCGAGCTGAGACAAAGGGCTGTGCCTAGGCAGGATAGCCGCTGCTGTTCGACTGACGCATTGATATGCTCCTGCCCCGCAGCCTTCAACTGTAACAGGGTTAGCAGGCTCCCAGGGAAGCCTTCTATGATTGAGGGTTGGAGGACAAGCAGCGGATTGCACTACTTATTTTGGAGAAGCTCCTGCCTTTCTCCTGTCCCAAAGGAGCAGTGAAGAATCATACCCTCCTTCCAGCTCCTCCACTTTAACTATCTGTTAAAAGTCTGTCTTCTCAAACCCATTTTTATTGATGGAAATCTCAGCATGCATAAGAGGGCGGGAATCTTTCTCGTTCCTTCTCAATGTCAAATAATAACCTAAAGATATTATTCGTTACTTTGATCACCACCCCTATTCAGATGCACATGCTTTATCTCAAGATGTTGAACTCGAACCGCTCGCCCGGAGTGAACCAAGCATGCGTTCAAAGGCTCCAGCTGTTCATCTTTGATAACCACTCTGCTTTCGGACATGGCAGAAGTGCTCTCAACCCATTAGTTTTCAGTTTCTAGTGAAGACTTTACATAGAGTTCATATGAAAGCTGACTGAATTAGAAGAGCCTCTAGATGATACTGGTTCAGTTTCTTTACTATACTTTTACAGTTTCGAAGAACATTCCCTGCATACCAGAATGCGACAGACCAGCATAATTTAGCTTAAAGGTATGTCCTTCAAACGTTTCCGAAAAAGCAAAGCAGTCCTTTAATGTAGTTTTCTGATTGCAGTCTGAGCATTTAGGTGTACTCAGATATCCTGTTAGCCTGCACAAGCACTGACAATTATTATGATTATGCACATTTATTAATACATTTTTTAAATCCCTTTCATAAACCCTCTGAAATAACCTCATGTTAGCCAGATAGCTGTATTTAGAAGTGAATATCCTGAAGATTAATGAATCTGATGGAGAAATTCTCCTCAGAAATCCCGTTAACCTACCTCATGTTAGCCCATTAGCTGGATTTAGAAGTGAAAATGAACATGAATGAATAAGTCAGCCTAGCACATTTTAGCTATCTAGCTCACAATTCCAATGACATTTGAAACATTTCTAAATATGAATAAAAAAATCCTCTCGGGAATTGTTGAGATTGGAATCCTTACAGAAATCATGTTAACCAGCTAACGTATCATCTCTTCTAAAATGATGCTAGCTTAACTTACATAGGCTAGCTAGCTAGCATCTGAAATGGCAGTTATGAATATCTGTAAAAGGTAAGAAAAAACAGTCAGTAGCTCAAGATAGCTAGCTGTAACTAGCTGTAGCATGGAAGATTTATTAATTTTACAAACATCCTTTCAGAATATCCAGCCTGGCTAGATAGTTAACATGTATCGATGTGACTTGATTTGTGTGTGTGTGTATATATATATATATATATATATATATATATATATATATATATATATATATATATATATAATGGCTAGTTTTCACACCATGCTGATCAGATTTGGACGTTAAAATGGACAACAAACAATGCTATATATTTCTTTTTGTAGATTAGCTCTCAATTCAGCCCCACATTTCAACTTCACTGCAGAGTTTTCCCACTCATTGACCCAAGCTGTGTTGTGTTTCATGCTGCTTTGATTGGAGAGCAGTTGACTCCTTAAAACAGCACCTGCCACAGGTTTGCTCCTTCTCATCTCAGCATGCAGAGATTGCACTGCTCTCTCTCATCTTCCCTGGTGTGCTGTGCTTCGGATGCTAAGCCTCCACCACACATCCATACTTTGACCAGCTCCGGTAAACCGGTAGAGAAGAGGTAAACTGACCCTGCATCCATCAACACCTTCAACTTAATCTTAATGGAGAGTTAGCAGTGAGCATTAGGTTATGCTTCAAGGCCAAAGTGTCTGATGTTCAGACAACAACTGACATCCCTAATGTTTTTTTCAACCCCATAACAAGCACCTCTGCATTGCAGAGAAGCTTTCCTGGTGTGTTTGAAGTGTTCTGTGCCCTAAGGTAATGCACTGCAATGAGGGCTCTAGCTCTTGCACATGCCTCTAAATTTCAGAGTAGATCATTAATAAATGGCAGGGGGAAAAAGGAAGGCTTAGATGTAAGCTAAAAGGGAGAGTTGTACTGTTAATGACTAAAACTGATGAACATCCCCTCAAAATAACTACCATGCAAAACAGTCTCTGGCCTTAGATAACATTTAAGCTTGGCTCATTAATGACATATTCAAGATTTGATAGCAACAAATCGACAGCAGCTAAAAATAGAAGGTATTTTGATCACTATTTCATCTTGTTCCTCAATCACAGTTCGTTTTTTACTGACTGTACCCCCCTTAACAGGATTTTGTCAAAAACAAAGAACTGGCGAGGACTAAAAAAACTCATATTTGCATTGTAGCCATTTAATACCATATAGTATAGTGTGTTAATATCAGTGTCAGTATTAATATTGTTTTATTGTGTATCAGCCACAGCAGGATGGCTGAAGTTCTTATTAAATCCTCATAACAACAGTTCACATCTTTGAGGTATCCTGTAATGTGGAACTAATGTATCAGAAATCCTGTCAAATGTTAACCAAATGGCTGATGTGAAAATGGTCTGATTAGAATTAGTCAGAACTGTGAATGACCACTGTTAAGTTCTTGTTCCATCCCTGACGTTGCTTATTTTCCTATTACAGCATGTTATACGGAGTCATTTAACACCAGTTCCAATTTTCAAACAAACCCGTGATTTGAATTAGGGCCCCCTGTAATAACCACTATTAACCAATGCTGCTGTTAGAAAATAAATCAACCCCTTCCAACTGCAATCAAATATTTAAAAGTGATCACGCACTGATAGTTTTACAGGTGTGCCATGTTTGTGATGGTGCTGCTCTGAGAAAAAATAAGATCAACAGTTTGCAGTTCATACTGTATACCCGCCATCAGCCTTTCAGTTGCAAGTCTATATAAAAAAGTGCTGCCCCATTTTCCTAGAAACAAACAAGTGTGTTCTGACTGTGCTGCCTGTTGGATGGTGATGCTCTATTTCCTTTGATGTATGATGTTATATTTGTATTCCTGTTGGATAATCTGTGTGCTTTCTTTGTTTTTTTTCCTCCTGGGCTTGTTGCAAGGTGTTAGTTGTGTGTAAATGTCTTTTGCTTATTGTTTTCCGTTTGTTTTCTGTCCCTCCCCTCTCCCATTTCTCCTTTTTTTGCATGCCGTTCCCCGTTTCCCCTCCTCCCACCACCGCCTGTCACACCTCTCTTCGTGTGCTCAGACGCTGCGCCCAGCACTGAACCCGCTGCTCACGGTTGGTACCTCTCCCTCCTTCTTCTGCTAGCCCAGCATGCCTGGCACTGCATGCCAGCTGATCTCCGAGCACCGCTTAGTGCCCCCTGCCTCTGCAGGCAGCTGGAGACAAGCGCGGCGCTGAAATGACGAAAATGCCATGTTGTGTGACTGTCCGCCTCTTCCATCTGTCTGTATCCGTCTGACCCATCTGTTTGTCCTGCCTGTCCTGTGCTTGTCATCATCTCACGTCTATTGTCCTGGTCTTTTGCACTTGACTTTCACTCACCCACAGGTTTGGTCGCCTAACCCGGGTCTAACCAGGTATTTCTGTTTTAGGCTGCATGAGTCTCTATGCCATGCTGCTCCTGTCATATTCCCCTAATCTGCCTGCATCATTCCCATCAATTGAGATGCTCTTCAAAACTTTTTTACTTTATTTATCTATTTCTTTATTTATTTCGCTGACAAAGTGAAACAAAACCACATTGCAGATGCCACACCTCATGATAACACGAAGCGTTTCATTTGCATAACTAGCAAACTTTCTTATATTTCAGTAATAATACCAGAATCATGAAGAATTTCAACGTATAAATAATCGCATTCTTATGCAAAGATATTCCACTAACGTTTCATCTTTCTGTTTCTAACTCAATTTATTGAATTAGTTCACAGTTAATTCTATGTTGCACCTTTCTTTATACCTCACACACGATGAGATGAGATGTTATATTCAGGTTCTGAATATTTGATTTAATTTTATAATATGAGCTGCATTTCTTCATTCATGTGCATTCCCTTTTTAATATTTGAAGAGAAAATAAAAAGATCGAGTCTAATACAAGAGGTACATGTGAAGGTGAGACTCATTCTTGTACACATCTATAATGCAGAAGCAATGTATTTGAGGAGTAAACATGCTCACACCTGGATGGATGAATGCTGAACAGTGCACTGAGTGCCTGGCATTAATTGAGACACATACAGTTTACTGTTAACATTTTCCATGTCAGACAGCTTTACTCCTGTGCCATTGCATTACAGAACAAATCTTGCACGTCGCCCAGTGACTCAAAAGTCAAGAAGGTGAAACAAAATGTGATTTTTAATCAAGACTTTTTTTATTTTTCCATGTTGTTTCTCTGTAGCTGAGCTATTTCCTTATGGAGCACTGGCCAGTACTTGTCCTTTGAAAAAGAAATAAAGACAGTCCTTAGTCATGTGCAAGCTCTTTGCTGTTATCAGAATTAACATAAAAGAGCTAGTATTTAAAATGTAAGTTATGCGCTTTCATCCAGTTGCAAATGTAATCACATAAGAGCCTTGTTTAGGTCAGAAACACCATTTATGCGTTTATGATTTCAGCACTAATATCGATTTAGTCGTAATATATACAACTTTTACATCACCAACATTCCAGCAAGCTTTTTTTTTCTATAGACTGTTCCATAAACCTAGTGAATCAGTATGATTATGTATTTATTGATTTAAAAGCACTTCTGAATAAGGGTATCTGCCAAACACCATAAATGTAAATCTACATGTGAATGTAAAGTCAAACACTACTGAGCAGTGTGGAAAGGATATTCAATACGATCAGGTTGTGAATAAGAGCCTTGGCATGAGTGTAGTTTTTTGGTACAAAATAACATTATCCAGGTGAGATTATCTGCTGAAGCAAGGGTGAAACTTGAGCAACTGTTTTATGGAAGTTACAAATCTTTAGGATATCCACGCGTGAAGAAAACAAGTCACAAATGCACAAAGCTCTGAGCAGAAATAGAGCGTCAGGATGAATCGGGCAGGTCCGGAGGGCGAAAGCGACACAGCGTTAGAAGAGTGTCAGGGTTTGGGACAATAGGAAGCAAGAAAGACTTGATGAGTAGGTTTCCTCATGTAAAGTAACATTCAAAAAATATTTAAAGATGCTAGAAAAAGCGAGCTAGTTCAAAGATGGGTCAATTCTGGGCTCAGTTCCCTATAGGTGTTTAGCTTAATAATCACATTGTTTGCACATGATAAGCACCGTTTATCCACAGACTAGCTGTATCTTAGCAGCACGTAATAGATTCATTACTTTGTATAATGCTACACGTGTCATTAAGTCAGTGTTATCTAATTAGATTATTAGTTCGATTATTATCGCTGAATAAATATTTACTGATGCTACTTACTGTATACAATGCAAATGAGCTGAAGAGTTGTTTTACTCATATAAACAATACCAGTAAAGGCTATTTAAAGGTAATTTAAATATTTTTAAAAAACTGAACGTGACTTGCAGCATGGCTTTTCTGCATGTCTGCATGAAGGGACAAAAATATGTCTTTATGAACAGATCACAGGGTAACACAAGAGTGAAGTACAGTAAAGAACCAAAAGGGGTTTTTGCACTGACGCCATAGAAGAACCATTTCTGGTTCCACAAGAAACCAATCAGTAAATAGTTGTATAAAGTTCCCCCTTGATCTTTGTGCCAAAAATGACAGTTGTATAGTCTGAAGAACTGTTTTCCACAAGAACAAACCTTTGTACATGGATGTTAAAGGTTCTTTATAGAAACACACACTCTGACATTTAAGAATCTTTATTTGTAAGAGTGTGAAATTCCCACTATTCGGTAAGACCCAAAGGAAGATAAGTTTGCTTTTGAGTCTGGTTTGCTTCCTGGTTTTTTCCTCATGTCATTTATAAAATTGTTTTTGTTGTTTTTTTTCCTATGAGATTTATGACAATGTATTTTTAAATAAATAAATAAACCGATATAAACAGTTCATAACTTGATAATAAAGACTAAATTGCACAAATTGTATACTGCACAATATTTCATATACATTACTCGATACTATTGACTAGTTATTATGAAATCTTTTAACAGTGTAATGAAATAGAACACATGTACAGCCTTTAATGTGCATTATTGTTGGCCTGTGTGTATTATTTCTTTAATTCTATTAAGCAGGAGTGTGTTTGGTGAAATGCTGTACCTGAGATGTTTCTTTCACATTTTGACCACTCTCTCTCTCTCTCTCTCTCTCTCTCTCTCTCTCTCTCTCTCTCTCTCTCTCTCTCTCTCTCTCTCTCTCTCTCTCTCACACACACACACACACACACACACACACACTCTCTCTCTCTCTCTCTCTCTTTCTGGCATCAGTGTCCATTTTCACACGCCTCTCTTTTGTAGCCAAAGCACAAACCCTGTTTACCATCTTATTTTTTCGACTGCGCTACTTTCACTGTTGGGGAGAGTTCTCTCTTCTCTGATAACAGTCTTTTTTAGTCTCTCTGGTGTAGCCTAGCAACAAGCTGTTCAAGGAATAAGGGAGGTTTTCAACTGTGAGTGTGTGTGTGTTTGTGAGCGCGTGTGTGTGTGTGCTTGGTGTGTGTGTGTGCATGCTTGTGTGTGTGTGTGTGTGTGTGTGTGTGTGTGTGTTGAGGGAGGGGTGACTGGAGTAGGATTCCTCAGCAAAAAAAAAATGCTAGCACATTACCACAGAAAGTAGTCCCATTTGAGTATTTTGGCTGTACTGTGTGTTTTGCTATTCCTTTCTTCCTTTGTCAGGAGAGAGATATATAAAAGGGTTTACAATATTTGAGAGCTTGGCCTTGTTGAAAAAATGCCCATCTTGTTAGATGAGCATGTCGTTCAGTGGAGCTGCAGCTGGAATATGAATCACGCAGCAGGTGAGAAGAAACATGGCTCTGTGGGTCAGATAGATCAAATCCTTATCAGCGTGTCAGTCCTTGTCATCCACTGGCTCTATAGCCTGACACTCGTGCCTGCTATTAATCGCTCCTCTCTCACCCGAACCAGCATGTACAGTATTTACAGCCACACACACACACACACACACAGCCTTGTCCCTCATAGCCTGATTTATCACTATCTTGTCACTGTTTTCAGAGCAGTAAATGGAGAGGACCTTTTCTCCAATCTCTCTCCTTCTATTAGAATGAAGGGATCCCAGATGAATGCTGATTGTGAGAGCCTGCAGAGAGATGCTCTCTCTCTATCTCTCTCTCACTCTCTCTCTTCCCTCCTCCCTCCTTCCCCAATATTATTCCACCCCATCCCAGCATGCTCTTTATTCTCCTCCTCATTTTCAAACCAGATGATTGAACACCATTCACATCTTCTTTATTCCATCATTCTTTTGTTTAGTATTTCACCGTACATTCAGACCTGGCAAACACAGAGCTGGCATGTCTCAGCTAGTCATTCGGTCACATCAAGAGCAACAGGAAGAAGCCAGGTGTAAAAGAACCTCTGTGTGGTGCATCTGATTCTACCAGATAAGAAATGACTACACTCTAGCCAAGTGCAAAGTAATGGTGCACAAAAAAAAAATCTGGGAAAAAAAATCCTTTCTTACTTCTCCATTCAGCTGAGTTTCCCTTTTATATTGGGGGAGAAAATGATTTTCATTTTTCTGCTCGTACTTTAACCAAATTTCTGCTTCAACTTTGATAATACCAATTCATGAATAATGTCTTAAATTTTGTCTTTTGAATGCCGAAGTAGCGTGTAACGAAACAAAGCCTGTAAAATGAATAGCTGGCTTTAGAAAAGTATGAATAGAAAGCTGCAAGTAACACATGCGAAGCCGAAATTAAGCAAGGGCTTAGTGAGTTTCCTAACTCTATCTCTCTTTTCATAACCACTCCAACAATTCACATATATGTATAAAGTTAAGCCTATTTTTAATATGATTTTTTTAAAACAGAGCACACAGTGGACATATCAACTGGGCAGAATACAATTGATAACACAGAAAAGTAGCTTGACCTCCTGTCTATAATGTAATACATTTAAATAAAAGTACTTTTCCACTAAATATAATAATAATGGTGAGAAGAACATCGTGAAAAGAATCTATGTAGCACCGATCCGTTTCTTCTTAGTATGACCTTCACAGTGAACATGCAAAGATCAGGACAATGTGATTAGCTGTTTTATTGGTTACATGAACCTTCAAGATGCTGCCCTTTTGATATGCTGTCGTTCCTCATGGAATATTGACTAGGTGTCCTGCTTTGCTGCCACACTTGGTTTTCCAGTTGGTTTGCTGAAAATGAGAGACAAAATTTATGTCACTTGACACTACATGCTTGGTTAATTGTAGTATTTTGCTGGTCAGATATGTTCATACACATCACTCACTCCAGTTGTCTTTACTACAAAACTGAAAGGAGAGAAAGAAGCCTATTATCCGAATATATAAGGGAAATAGAAAAAATGGCACAGAGACAATAATGTGTATAATTCAGGTTGTGAGGTTGGTAGGCAGAGATTACAATCAAGTTCATCTACCAGCTGCCTTTCTCATGCACTCATGCACTAAGTTCAATTTGTTAAGTTTTAAGTATAATCATAGGACAAGAACATCTTCCAAGACTAGCATTTGCTTTTTTTGTTCTTCTCTGTCCACTGGCCGAGAGAGGGCAGGCGCTTATGTTACCAGAGCGGCGTTGCATGCCGATGCCCAGTCGGCACTCTAATCCTCTATCTGAGAGGCGAACATGATGGAAAGGACACACCTGCCAACATGCCTGTCAGGCTCGGCGTGTGTGGAGGAGATAATTGACCAGTCTCTGAACCACAGGGAGCGACCATAGCAGAATGCAGTGGGATAATGACCACTTTGCTCTCAGCTGGACGGCATCAGGTGAAGCAGAAGAGTTTGCGCCTTTAATATCCTCGAATTATCACATGCAGATGCCATTACAGACACAGATTTCATCAATCAATGGGAGGCTTCCTCCATAGCTTAGAAACTTCAATAGTTTTTCAAGTCATCCATACTTCATTTTCTCACACTGTTTTCTCGAATGTCCTTTCATGAAGTTGGCTGTTTATATACGGCTGTCAGAAGTGCTTTTGTTGGTGTTGTCTTGTGAGTGGCATTTAGGTGAGATAGGTAGGACTGCCTGAAGGCCCCTCAAAGGCAATGCACATATGTTGCACTAATTAGTCTGGGAGGGTGGACTGGGACGATTTCACATAAGCCTGAACTGCTTTCTGTCTCACCAGTGCTGGCTGGTCAGCAGAACGATGAGGCCCTGTGTGAATGGAGTGTTGCATTTCTAGAAGGAGGACAAGCCCAGGTCTAAGACTAAGCTGATTTCCCAGTAGGCATTGTTCTATCCATATGTTCAGAATATAATCTACAGTAATCTCCATCTCATGATTTTCAGTCTGTAGGCTTAAGCAGGCTCTCACGCACTGGGGAAGAAGCCACTGATGGCCAGGTTCATTACTGCTTCCTTCCTCTCCCACACCTCCTCATACTATATCTCATCTTTCTGTTTTTTGGCAACTTGTAAGCAATAATGCTCATGATATAGAAAAATACACTTCTTCTATATCGTCTGAAATTTAAACATTTCTTACCATCAATTAAGGGTCTCACGATAGATCAAAGATACACAAGTGCTAAAGACACCTATAGACTCCTCTATAGACTATACCTGGCCAAAAAGCTCATGCTGGGAAGGGGAAATCTTTTCTGTCTGTAGCCTATGCTCAGTCGTGAGTGTGAGCCAAATAGTTTTTGATGTGAGGACTATATGAGAGACACCTGTTCAGGCTTCCACCCACTCAGGAAGTCAAAGGTTTTCATTTGCACTATCCAGGAACTGGCTTACCCACTGTGAACTAGATCTCTTATTATGACTAGACCAACCCAAGCCAAAAAGCATCCCAAATTACAGTAAAAGCTCCACCGAATGAATTTTTTCAGAACCCATGCTAGCAGTGTCTTCTTATAAAGCATGTGCGTATATCGCTTATAATATGAGGCTTCTTATGGAATTGTGAATCACAACTGTTAAAAAAGGCAGATGACGGCAACTTTTTAATGTGCACTACATCCCATTCTATGAAGGTGGCTGCTCTCTGCGGCAATAGGCCCTGCTGAAGAGGACGGCTGGTGTCTTGTCAACCAGCTAGGAGAAATTTCTACTGATACCACTACTCTGGGGAAATGAAGAAAGCATCTGAGGAATTCCTTCTGCCTGTGCTAAGTTTGTATGCTCCTGGAAGGGACATCTTATCCTGGATTAGCTGTGACAAACCACATTTCCTTCCATTTTAAAGCACAGCAACAACAGTCCCTTGTGTTGAACGTGTTGTAGTCAGGATTGCATAATGTTAGACTGAAGCGGATAGAAAGCACCCCCAGCAATCATTTGAAAAATGATTTGAAAAAGAACACAAGGAGGAAACAGGCACTTCATTTAAATTCCCTTTATCAAGAAATACACACTCACCTATCCTATCAATGTCCATTCAGCTAGTCTATATTGTCCTCTTTCTGCTGTCCTGCCTCTTGTCACCCACCCTGGCCCAGCTATTTCCTCCCCTGCATACTGTTAATATGGCTCTGCGGGGGTTACCATGGCTGGCAGTAATGATAGAGTTCCAGGCAGAAAGGGGTGGCTGGCATAAAGGAGAAGATGAACAGACATTGAACAGAGAAAAGGGCAACTAGGAAGCTAAGTCAGTTATGGCTCCATTGTTTTTCTCTCCGTCTCTGCAGGATTGCATTACTGAGACATGAAAGATAGGTTCTGACCCTTTGAAAGTGTGAGATGCAGCACAGCTCAGTAATGGGTTCCTTCCCATAATGCTGTTGTGACCGCTAGCCTGCTGTCGCTGTGCCTAAATTGCCAGATAAAGCAGTTGTGGTTTTGAAAATCAGATAAGGATGCATTCTGGTTTAGATTTGTGTTTGTATTTTTTTGGGGGGAAGGCCTCATCAAGTTTCTTTATTTCTAATGTAATTACATTTTTAATATGTTTAACCAGCAACCTTTCAGAATAACCCCAGAGATTTCATAGAAGGAAATTGAGTAGAAATTGAATTGAATCTGGTCAGGGTTTGTCATCGACAATGGGCCCTGCTGTAATGTAATCACTAATTATCGCAATTTGTCTGAACAACAAAGAAAAAGTGAGATGGGGACCCTCGTTCTTAATATGCTGTCCTGTTGGGAGCCTGTTGTTGTTTTCAATTGCATTCGGATCACATGGAATATTTGGACAGATGTAGTGCCGTGAGGACTACCCAAAGGTTCTCCAGATTTAATGTTGCTTGCTTGCTACAATGATTGCCTTATGTTACAATCTTTGTTGAATAATGGTAAATTGCTAAATGGAGCTACAGACTGCTGCAGACTGCAATAACTATAAACTAGGCTACTTAGAGTGTGGCGTACTGTTTTATACGCAAACTCATTCCCCTTAACTACACATGACTTCCCATTTCAATGAAATATATCAAGGTGAAATCCATTCCAATCCATATTTACAATGAGAAACCAGTGCATACCTTTGGGTGGATAGAGTGGGATAAAACATTCTACACAAACCTCTCTTTTAAGTGACAGGAAAAGATTGGGTCAATGAGATTTTTAATTACATTTTCACAATGGCACAGGACTGCTTCTGGGCTGGAGGGACACAGGTAAATGCAGACAGGCTTTGTAATAACACATCTGTCATCCATCTGCCCATAGGCCCAAGAGCAGAGCTCTTTCATTACAGTCTGCTCACACGCTCACAACGGCAATCGCTATTGCTTAATTAGAAGATTAGAGGATCCAATTAGAAGATCTCCTGTCTCAGAGATCAACACATCCTTTGAAATGAGACACTTTTGTTGCCCCGAGGGTCGCCATTTCCTTCTTGTCAATTTGATTGTGTCTGAGCAAGTGCAATGGGTTTCTGCCAGCCTGTGGGCACACTGGCCAGGTTGTCCTTCAACAGAGGTTTGAATTTCTTAGGAGAACTCCAAGCCACATTGACATAGCCAAAACCGGAAAGCCACTGGAAAGCCAAAGTGTAGTGTCAGCTGTGCGTATTTTTCTTACTGATCCTTTTGCAAGCCTTTTTTGTGTTATTTATCACTTAGTAGCATAACAGTACACTTCAAACTGAGATAAGTAATATGCAGTAGACTGCAGTGTAGTCTTACTTTGCAGTGAGTATAAAGAAGAATATGTTTTTTTGACAAATGATGTTGGGTAACTGATAGCAATCCTTTAGATCTGCATCCATGTTTGCATCTTATCGAGCAGAATAACTTATCAAGTACTGGGTCCTGCATTTGATTTAATTCTGGTGTCATTCTTTCAGTTGGCCACCAAATGAGGTTTGATGTCAGATGTGTGTTCATTTGATACCGCATGTCAAATTTACTTATCTTAATGCTGTTTCAGCAGATCCTGGTATATTACTGGCTGTAAATTTCCATGTGATATTAAAAGAAGAAGTGTACATCCATTTCTAAAGAAATTGAGCTGTGCAATCAGAACCAAATTGTTTTGTATAAGAAATTATATTTTAAATCTAAAACCTGAATTCATTTTTTTTAAAAAGGTTTTAAGAAACAAGGCTGGTTGTTTTAAATACCAGTTTTGTCAGGTTTAGTGCTAAATATTGCTCTCAACCCATAATATTTTACCTGAAGACTACATTAATATACAAAATGCTGCCACTAAGATTTTTTTTAATCATCTCTCTTAGCCATAATGTACTAGGTGCATTTATAACTAACTGCAAGTATGAATTTCAAGTATGTATTATATTTAGACACAAACTGTAAACTACTCTAACAGGTTTAGCAAAGGCCATTATAATTGTTCACAGGAGGATAATATCTATTGCTTCTTGAATTTCATTTGAGAAAGTTATTAGAACTGGCCAGTGATTGCCAGAATCCATGCTGATAAAACAACGGCTGTCTTAGCTTTAGGAATTTAAGTAATTACCTATGAGAGCAAGAACAAATGTAGCTACAGGCTTTGCTCATATAGGAAGAAATATCAGTGCCCTTATCTGCATCTTGCCTTGAAAGTCCTCAATGTGAAAACACTAAACTTTGGAAATGGTCACAGATATTTTTGTCAATATGCAGTGTCTTTTTTTTTTTGTAGAATTCTAGACAATTCTACGATTAGATATTTTTTTTCAACTTATGTGAAAAAAAGTCATTCGAATGAAAAAGTCATTCAAAAGTGATAGTGGAGCGATAAAGATAATACATGTTGCGGTCATGCTGAAGGATTGTGATAAAGGAAGAGAATACCTAGATCGATACATAATAGTTTGGCTTGCTTTATCTCTTTGTCCACCACGCACCATGTTCTAAAGACTCTAATAGTGTGAGCGTGATGACAGACAAGGTCACACCTTTTGTTTCCTCTGCAAGTCTGAAGATGTGCTTCAGGGAAACACTGCTGTATTTATTTGATGACCTTATCTGGTCAATTGTCCAACTACAAATCAACTTTATTGTCTCAGGTGACTCCTAACCAGTAGACATGAACTCCATCATCAAAAGCCAGTTTCGAAGCGGACCAGCATGGAAAGCTCCTGAGACCTCTTCTGAGACCCTTGGAGCGAAGAGTGTGCTCTTCTTATTCAGGCCAGATTGCTTTTGCACTGGTACTTCACAAGTCCTGGCATTACACCTAGCTTTGTTTGTTTACTCGCTAGCTTTCCATCTGCTGGTTGTCTTCATTTGGACTTTGAACGCCGGAATTAAATGTCAGCCTCAGGTTTTCTCTTCCCTTTGTGCCGCTGTGGAGAGTTTGTGGGTTTTTAGTTGTGTCCATTATATCATTCCTTTTTAATACCATCCTCCCAATAGGTTTTAGTTTGAAGCTTTGCAACTGATGTGATGCCTCAGTATGGTTTTGCTATTCTTTTTGAATTTGCCATGTATGTGAGCTAAAAGTGAATCCCGCTTGCAAAGCTGCTCAAATTGATACTAATCATATTTTCCACTCAATCTAAAAGCTAATGCAGTGAATTGGTGAAAGTGAATTGGTGAAAGTGAAAGTGAATTGGTGAATTGGTGAAAGTGTAAACCATATGGCAGAAAGCAGTCAGGTTAAGAGGTGTTACATAAACACCTGTGCCAGTGCATTTTAACCTAATGGTTTGTATGTTGCCCATTGGTTTTATGGACAAATGTTTGGGTTTGTTGCAGATCCTGTATCTGGTGTTACACAATTCTACTTGGTTTTCCACAGACTTTTTATCTAGCTCTTGCCCATAAGTCAGAACTAAGCTTGGCTGAAGGTTTTCCTTTGGATTAGCCTGCAGAGATCCACATACAGACATTGTCTGCTGAAATTTCTCTACTGTCCATCCAGTAGCCTCTGGCATGGACACCAGGAGTCCGTAACAACCCTACAACACTACAGGACACCGATATTTAAAAGTGTTCTTTGTCTAAAAACTGGATAGAGCTATGCTTTGTAGCTTGTCCATGCTGTAACATGAAACCAAGTGTTCATTTTTGATGGTGTGCAGTATTTTGAAATGAAATTGCTTTTTCTTTATTCCAACAATGATCCTCTGCCAGTTATCTGAGATGATTAATCGGAGGTAGGGTGTCAGTTTGCAGTAACGGTCTTCCTTTAATAGTTTCCTTTTAATAAACATAACTTCAGATTTAGAGCAATAAGAGAAAGCGTCATCCTTTCCAAAGAGCTAACTACACAGTCACACAGTCTCCACATCCTGCTTTAGAAAAGATGAATTCAGGAACCATGCTCTACCTTTTCTCCCAATCTCATCTAACCCTACAGGCTTTCCAGTCCCTTTCATTACAGTTCTAAATGTTAAACACGAGTACTGTTTGCGGTAATCATTCACAAATAAGCAGCATGCAATACATTTGATTATCTTATCTATTGTACTCAATTGAGATGAGAGCAAATTTTAGGGGTTTCATTAAGACACCAATTTCTCAGAATTATTGAATATTCTGGAGGCAAACTGTCTAGATGAGATTAGATATGGTTGTTTGAGAATTACTCACTTCTAAACCATCTGCCTCTGAAATTACACATTACCCAAACTGGTTGACTCACAGTGGACCCTTATTGAATTAGAATTTCATTCATTGTGTTAAGAGTGGCCCTGGATACCTGTGTGCCACATGCAGCAAGAGCACAAGCTTCAATCTTCTCTTTCATTGTTGTGGCTGTTCTCTGCACACCCCTTCATTTATTTTCTGACAGTGGAGAGAAGTGGGTGGGGGGGGGGGGGCAGGGCACTGAGAGAGACAGAGTGAGAGAGAGAAAGAAATCTTTAAAAGTTGGATGGGATGGGACAGTCCTCTCCACTACTTGTACTCCACTTGTTAAGTTAATTGCTATCAAGTTCACTCAATCTCCAGTTTAGCAGAGCCAACGGACAGACTGACAATATATCAAATGAATGATGACACACTTAAAATTTTTATCTGTCCCATATAGCAAGGGAGGACGAAGGCACTACACTCATCTGAACGGCAACAGTTCAGTCTTGATCAGATCATATTTCGAGTATAATCCATAAGGATTAAAACACAACAGGACATGCTGTTATATAAAGCGAATCAACAGCAGGGTGGTGACATGGTGCAGATTACAGCAATTTGCCAACTAGCTTTTTAATTAAAGAATGACAGGCTGTACTTTTTATTTATTTATACTTGCTTCAGTACAGTTTTATTATAGTCACTGTTTTACATCTAACTGATGCAATGTCACTGATAAGCTCTTCAAAAATGCTTAATAAGCACCTCCTTACAGAAAATGTCACCATAACAGTTACTATAGAAACGATAACATATGTACATAAGTTTACATGCTTTGACATGCTGCCGCTTAGTTATCTCAATTATATGCAGTTGTCATTGCTGTAACTGACCCATATCTGACAAAACATCCATATTAGATGAAGAACTGTCTCCCGCCTAGGTGGCAGGTAAACTCGAAATGAACGAACTGATTCTATATCATGTTTATCCCTCCTTGTATGTTGATTTTCTGGAGTGCTGCTGATGGAGCCTGGTTCACATTAACATCTTAATAAGAGAGTGTGCCAAACTATGTCTTTACCTCCTCACTGAAAAGAGTGAATTGGGTGTCAGGCTGATTCCTGTTGACTTTAATTGAATCTGCTGTCTGCATGGGGACAGAGAACATCTTAAAAACACTATCAGGTTTGTCAAGTCATTTTTGGTTGTTTTTGGCAGCTACCACTGTGGTATTATTTCCCCCTGCTCCCAGTCTCACACACAAGTTGTTTATAAGGTGAGATTGGGTGGGATGTTGTACAAGCACACCGATGTGTGTTTTCACGGTTTTTGTTATCCTCTAATAAGTTGTGGCCTGTCGGTTTTTGTTTTTGAACTCCCTCAGGAAATCCAGCAGCCCTCAGATTTAGACCAGAGATGAGTGTGGGAGATTGCCGTGAGTAAACACATAGGGCTGATCAACTCCTCGTGACTGGATTACCAAGCGCTGGATTGCTCGGCCGCTCCAGCAATCCTCGCTTCCTTCCTTTTCCTTCGCTGTCCTTTTCAATCAAGTCAGAGGGTGAATTTTTTGGTCAGGCGTTACGGAACAGTAAATATAGACTTTGAAATGCACTAGTGGACGTGTCTGTCTTGATTCATGATTTTCAGGCCTTTGCTTTTTTTTTTGCTTTTTTTTTTTTGCTTTTTTTTTTTTTTTACCAGTGATGAGGTCGTGTTGTACTGTGGGAGTGAACTTGAACTGTCTTGGATGTGAGGTGAAAATGATGCTGAATCCTTACAGAGGGCAGGCTTCAGCCCATTTTCCTTTCCCATCTCCCACCAAACTCTTTAATTTCCGAGCTAAGTGTGAAATATTGATGAAAAATTTTGAGCCTTCTTTTCACCATGAAAGAACCAATCAAGTCCACAAGCCAGCATTAACTTTGGGTTGTCATGGATGCCTACACTTGATCAATAAACTTCACATATCATTACAGCGGGCTGCATCTGAGGTGCCTGCCTTGTTCTTGGCCTGGAGTGGTAGAAATCTTTCTTAAAAATTGCCTGTGATTCACATTCTTAGTCTCGAGGGCAAAGTGTATTTCAGTGCCAGATTCATTTAAGGTGTAGTACTGAGCTTTTATGCTACTGATATGAGGACATGGACCTTTCAAGTCAAAGCCTATCTTTTTGATGAGAATTGTTGCCCTGTTAGATGCTTTTCTGCTTTCCTAACTACTTTCTTGGTGGTTTGTGTTTCTCACTTAAGCATAGGGTTCAGCTAATTGGTCTACAAATCTTCATATGGGCTGTGGTAATAAAAACAATGGTTAATAACATAACAAGTTATTTTGATCTACTTATGAACTACTTTGTTTGAAATAATGTTCACTGTATGTGATTAAATGTTCTAACATTTTCCATTTTCCTAACTATTTGTGTGCTAAGGTGTTTGAAGACTCAGAGGTCTAGTAAAAAGTCCTGTTTACTGGAAGTGTCTAGTTTTTTAACCTCAATAAATAAATTCTATAAGTAAACACATAAAAACTCTAACGGTCATTTCCATTAAAAAAGGGACTTTTCTTTTTACCCCACTGACTTTTGCCAGTAAGTCCTAAATTTGTCCTGGAATAGATATGGCTATGTTTCTGATGCTTTTTTCCAGAAAGGGAAAAAAGGAACATGCTTGCTGTTTTGGCAGACTGTAAATTGTTTATGACACTTGTAAATTGCTTTTAAGACACACTCTAAGGAGTGCAACCCTTTGAGAATCTTCAAAACCCACCTATTTGCCTTTTTTATGATTTCTACAATCTGTTATTTTTAAGGTGTCCACTTTTTTCTGTGTATTATTTTGTCCCAGTAGACTCCAGAGCAGGAGCAGGAGCTCAAAGAGCGGTGGACCATGCTGTCATCGGAGGGGTGGTGGCCGTCGTGGTCTTCGCCATGCTTTGTCTTCTTATCATTTTGGGCCGATACTTCGCAAGACACAAAGGTTCGTAGACAGCTTATTACCACACAAATTGCACTCTCATTCTAAGATGAGGTCAAGAGACCTGGTAATTATTTAGGCAAAGATTTTTGGTGGAAAGGACTCTGCTGAGGCACAGCATCTTGCTGTGGAACTGCTACAATTCTTTGGTGTTACGTGGCTGAGATTGGCATCCCTCGGGGCTCAGTGCAGTTCTGTGTTTTTATTATGAAAAAAGAGTCCAGTTTTCATTGCGGCTACTGCTTTCATTATCAAGCAGTAGACTGTAGGGACAGGAATAATACCACTCGGAAATGAAGTTTGAAGTGGCGTTGTTATTCTCACCACCTTGTTACATTTTGAAGGTTAATCCTGAAGTGCAAGTCGGCGCGAATGGAAAACACCGGCGTCTCTGATTTGGAGAGGTTTTTCATGGAAATTGAAGAATATATTTTCATAAATTAATGGTGACTTTGAACAAAACGATCAACAGGCTTGTTCCTCAGAAACATGTGCCATGCCCATTTTGCAATGATTTGCTGGTTTTAATGGTGCTCATTTGCTATTGCAAATGAGAGCTGCGGAAATGTATTCTGTAATCAAACTGTCTCCCATGTTTTATCATCTGAAATTGGTTTGAGGCGCCTGCTACGTTTGCATATAAAAAGCAGCGTAGTGGTACAGCCTGCAGCGCTGCACGCACCTTACTTACAGGCATCCCACTCGCATTTTAAAGTCTGTGTGATCGACACTCCTGGTAAATTAAAGAAGCCACTCCAGACAGTCTTTTAAGACCCACCGGTTGCATCAGTCAGATGCCGTAGGGTGTTCAGAGCGTATTAGTTTTATCATTATAACTTTCTGTGAAACTTCCTTACAGGTACCTACTTCACACATGAAGCGAAAGGGGCAGACGATGCGGCCGACGCCGACACGGCCATCATCAACGCTGAAGGTGGACACAACAACTCGGATGAAAAGAAGGAATACTATATCTGATTGTACAAATCTCTGGTTGTCTTGTTATTATTATTATTATTATTATTATTATTATTATTATTATTATTATTATTATTTTTATTTGGGTTTTTTTTGGATGGTTGGGATGGGAGGGGCATGGAGGGGTTAAGAGCAGGGACTGTCTTTTTTTTTTTTGCTTTGTTTTTTGTTTTTTGTTCTTCTTCCTGGGGATTGAATGATGTAGACTACATGGACACCTGAGATTAATTAGCCATTGTCTTTGTGGATTTTGAGCTGGTGGGGATAAAGGGTCAGGGTCAGGGGGTGGAGGGGATGGGATGGGAAAGGGGAAGGGATGTGGTTGCCAGATGTTACCATGTATCACTATAGAAAGCTTCACCATTGAACACCTCCCAAACTGCTGGTACTCTTATATTTTTCTTTCGCCTTCAGTTCTGACCATTTGCAGAAACTTCTGTGCCTTCTTCTGAATTTCTTTTCTCTGTCAAGCTTTTGGTTTTGAACTCCCGACTTGGCATGCTTTCCCAAGCATAAGCGCAATCCTCGTTCCTTCATCCGTGTTCCTTTTACCAGTGTCGCAGTCTGCTTTCCTATGAGGGTAAATATACACAGCGCCTCAAGACACTCCTGCACTGTGTAGGCATCAAGTTCTTCTACTGCAAACCAAAATCCCATCATATCTGATCCTCTATACTGTGAGAAGGCCAGGTTATATGGCACCATTTTCCACATCCTTTTAGTGATTCCAGAACATGTGTATTATGTTTTAAATATCCAAGAATTCAAAATGAGGAAAAGTAAAAGTATGACACGTTAAAGACCATTCAATCCCACTCAGTTGTACATTAGTGCTATAGGAGAGGACTGCACCTCTTTCTATCTTGGCAGGCCTTTCTGCATTGCTACAGAATGCTTCTTTTTTTTTTTTTTAAATATTGCCTCGGTGTCATCTGTTTGGTTTTCAAATTACATGTGCCAGTACGACGTGCAGGCAAATTATTTTCATCTTGACATTCTGCACTTACAGAGGCACATTGTTTGGTTGCACTCAGCTAGATGTTGTTGAAACCCTTTTTTTGTGGATATTTATTGCTTGGGTATAATGTTGTCTTTTTTCTTTTGCTATTGTCATTTGGAAATGTTGCAAAAAAAAAAAAAAATCCATAATGGCAAAATAATTGCCATGACATAAAAAAGGTCAAACTCTTTTTTTTTTTCTTTTGTTTTTGTCGTTAGAAATAGATGCTCTAGCTTTCTTGAGCTGGTGGTGATGGTCCTGTAGCACATGCTTATCTGACTACCTAAAATATTGTCAACGCAAACTGTGGGTCTGTTAGTACTGTAGGTTTTAGATTTTGGTTTCAGTATATATGACTTGACAAGTGTAGGATGCAACCAAGATGTTTCTTTTGGACTGTGGGATGTTCTATAATATAATTATACTACCTAAGGACAAATCCTCAACATTTCCTCATGTAGACGTTGTAGTTATGTGCTAATGATGACAAACCCCAGCCGTGATTATGGTACATATCTTAATAGTGGTGCAGCTAATCTAAATGCTGTATCTAATGTTTTACAACAAACTTTAATAAAAAAAAGAACCAATGTTTAGTCAAAGGTAACTGATTATATTACGAATAAACAGAACAATCAGAATTCAGTACCAGTGCTCCATTCGTACATAATCAGCCTACCTGATTGGCTCTGTTGGTTTAGGATTAGAGTTGAATTCTCCAGGAAATGGTTTGTTATTAGTGTTTAATCAATTTAAAAAGGTACATAAATATCTTACCATGTTCCTGATTCAAAGTTATAGAGATAAAGAGATTTCCATAAAGGTTTTTTAGCGTTGGTCACAAGTCTTCAGTTTTTCGATTCACAAAGGATCTCCAGAAGTCCAATTTCAATGTTTGCATAAAGAACATACAATTTTACTGATTCAGCGTTTATTCAGAATGGATCTGTGTAGAATTTGTTGAAGTCTGTATAATAGTTAGTATATGGGTTAATTGAGAAATTGGCTTTTTGGAGCGAGTCCTTTCTTTTGTTTTCCAATCCAAATCAATAAATGACTAAAGTCAAAAGCTTTATAAACTGGCCCTAGTTCTCAGCTTCACTTCACCAGCATGACGATGAACATGGTCACAATCGTTTGTATGCTGCCAACATGCTGATCAAAAGATGAACAGGTCAGACAGGAAGTTGAATCTATACTGAACAACAAACAAACAGATTTATGTACTGTATTTAACCTTATGTGCAGCTCCACCAACTCTGTGAACTGAATTGATGTAGGAAATCCCAGATGGGTTCAGTAGAACCGATCAGCCCCGAGATATGTGTGTGTGTGTGTGTGTGTGTGTGTATATATATATATATATATATATGTATATATATATATATATATATATATATATATATATATATATATATACACACATACATACATATATATATATATATATATATATATGTATATATATATACACACACACACTCATAATTAATGTGACTCGCACTCATCTTTTATTACACTTTATCGCTGAAACTAACAGAAATCAAACATGTCGAACACACTGGTGTTTTTTGCTCTTAAATCTGGTTTAAAAAAAAAAAAACTTGAAGTAAGCAGGGCCTTCTTCTGAATGCATCCTGTACCCCTGGATGAAGAAAAAAAGCTTCATTTCTCATACATGGAAAAATTTATATATATATATATATATATATATATATATATATATATATATATATATATATATATATATATATATATATATACACATATATATGTAAGCATCTGTAGCTCAGCCGACAAAAGTGTATGTGGATGTCGTTTTCCAGAACTCCGACTCTTCCTCTCTTCCTCTCATGTCAAGTGCAAACCGATCAGTTTAAAGCTGAGGGTTCTTTTTATGAAGTTACAGTATGGTTTTTGCTCGTCACATTGTGCTGTTGAGTAGACACCATGCCCTGCTGACCTCTTGTGTGTAAATAGGACAAATGAGGTTAGGGAGAAATCACTGCTTTGCTTTATTTTGTTATTTAAAATTTTAAAAACTACACCTTCGCTAAACTTTCAGTATGTGTTTGACCATTAGAAAGCTTCTTTATTCTTCCTATTTTCTAGCACAGTACAGAAAGAATGTCTTACAGTTCCGAGGTGTAATTAGAGATGTGCGATTGTGTGACTTTTCCATAGTGGACTTTGTTTAGCTTTGGTCAAAAGTCTGGTGGCTTCAATTCACGCAAGATCTCAGAGTCCATCCTTCGACATTTGCATCCGTGGAAAAAAAAAATACCGTTTTACTGATTCAGTGGTCGTTTAGACTGGGCCGGTGTACATTTTGTTAAACTTGATATGTTAGACCTATTTTAAATGTGTCGGTTGTGGTCTTTTGAGGACTTGAATGTCCAAAATAGGACTCTATGGAAATGCAGCGTTGTGCAAAATTGTTGTTTTTAAACACCTCCATTTTTGTCTGTTATTTGTACAGTGGAAAAAAAGGTCCAAAAATCGCAAACTGCCTGTGGTGATATGTGAATTTGGGAATTTGGATTTTAGCGCATTTTGTCTTCTTTTATACAGCTACAGTCATTGTTTTCATGCCCCATTTTATACAGTTACAATCGTTGATTTCGACTCCCCCATGTTAAATAGTGCAAAAGTGTTAATGACGTATTTAGAATCGAAATTCATTAATTCTTTGATTTTGTTGTTGTTGTTTCGCCCTGCCTCAGGTTCACCCACGACAAACAAACACTAATGTTTGCATCTCAGGTAGATTGCAACATCATGCCCCCTTTCATTAATGAAGTCAGTGCGAATTAATCAGAAGAATCGGAAGTCTAGAGAAAAGAAAACGGTTCAAATTTGCATTACAGATGTACATTTTTCTTTAATTCTTTAATATTTGGTCACTGTACACAGAATGTTAAGTATTCATTTTAGACCTTGTTCATGAAGAAACAATGCTGAATGATATTAAAAAGACAGAAAGACAAGCATCAGTTACAAACTCAGCATATATATATATATATATATATATATATATATATATATATATATATATATATATATATATATATATATATATATATATATATATATATATCAGTCTGGCTTCAGATGGGTTGGATCACTTGAAAGATTTGGATGTTTATCACCCATAGATTTAGGTTGAATTTTTCTGTCTCTCTGCTGTACTTGGGCAATGTTACTGTGTATTAATGAAAACAAAAAATATCCACATTCCCATGCACATTTTGTATTGGTTCATTTTAGACATTTTTACAAAAATGGAGAGTTCTTGTCTTAATAAAAAGAAAAGATATTAATGTTCAAAGTAATTACTGTATGTGGTGTTTTCTTTTTTTTTTTGTCCTTTGCTACATAAACTGATTTCATGTTTCTACAATCAAATGGCATTCAAGGAAAACATAAAAGTGTGACCATTTGTCCCATCAGCTAATTATAACTAATTATAATATAACTTTCTTTAGAAAGTCTATAGCTTCTTTTCTTCTTAACACAACTGAAATGTCGGGCATATTTGAACACTCTATAATGTCAGAACACTCTATAATGTCAGAACACTCTATAATGTCAGGCATGTTTGAGTAAAATCAGAAGTAGAAATAATGCTCTATCAATATGTTTTTCTCTGCTGTCTGTTTTGAGGAATAAAACATGCTGTTATAGCAAAATGATCAACAACATGCCTTTTATATACCATAGCTTAAAGATGAATGTTTAAGAATACTGAAACTACATCCAAATGACACTATGCACTTACTATGCACTATGAACCCTACTGTGTGGTGTACTGTATGAATTTTAGAAGAGTAGTATATTTTTTCTTTAATAACCAGAAGTATGAGCTGTTTCCCAATACAAGGCTAAATGACATCAAGTGCATGGAACGCTGAGTGTTGAAAAAATCACTTACATCAGTATGGCTAATTAAAAATAAAGCATTTATAAGATACATTTCTCTACAGAAGCACAGCTGTGATTATGCTAGCACTTAAAATGCACTTTTCTTGTTTTCAGCATGATCACACTACTCACACTGTTTCTACTACAAACAGGTATAGAAAAGTGCATACTGTAAGTATGTGATTTGGGATGCATTTATGTGACTTTAATCCATTTAAATATTTACTTTCTGATGCAATCTACCGTATAGTAGTTTTAAGCAGTTGTTTCCTCATAAACACTCTTGATTTTCTCTTGGAGTTAGTCAGACAAAAACCTAAAGTAACAGCTAACTGTAAGAAAGTGTTGACATTTTAGACTCCTTCTCCTCACTGTTCAGCATTTCAACAATGACACGTTTACAACAATCGCACTTTCATGTATTAGATTTAATGCCGAAATATAAATAGGGTTTGCCAGCCGAATCAACAACTTCTGTCCAAACAGATTGAAGAATTCAACAGTGCTCTTGTTTAATACATTATTATCCATGAAACATTATACAATTTCTAAGAAGTCTCAAGGTTGTTCTTTCCTTGTGTGATGTTATAGCTCTCTTGGAGAGTGTTAAATTTGAAAGCTCCCTCAGACACCATTCAGCAGCATCAGTTAAAGCTAACATTAACGCTTGTTAGAACACAATATGACTGTTTAAAGTGTAATAAAGATTTTCTTGTGTTAATGAAAAGATTGTTCGTTGCAACGCTACACTCTCTAATATTCCAGCCTTTATAATACAGGGCTCCGTGGTGCACAGAACGCTGAACATCACACTTCATTTTTCACCACAATGTCAAGCATGACAGAAAATCTAGCACTCAAAGTAAGTATATTCCCCAGTGCTCCATCTTCAAGCTGCATCATGCTCCTGTTTTGACCTTGCTTTTCCATGCCAGTCCCAGCAAATCACTCTGTAGATGCTGACCATGAGATTTTGGCTTTTTATTATTTTTATTTCTGGTTTGTATGATACTTGGTTTTTGATTGCCTGTGCATGAGCACAGCGCCAGAGTTGTAACACTGCCAAAGCTCAATGTCACCTTCTACCTGGATGCAAGGACTCTTAAGGTGTTTCTGCCTGCATGGATGTTGGGTGGTATCGTCTCCAGTCGAGAGAGAAAAAAGGGGAGAAGAGTGTGGGTGGGTGGGGGTGGACAAAAAGCCAAAACGGTGGGGTGGTACATGTGAAAATTGTGTCCAATCATTTTTCATTTTGAGATAAAAAATGTGCAAACAAGGATGTAATATTTGAGTTTATTTTTGCAGTCACTAAAACAGGACACAATTTAAAAGTAAAAAATATATACTTCTATTTACAAATCTACAAAATGGTCATTAACAGTAATGAGAGTTGATTTACAAACATACTAACAATGTGGAGTAATGTGTATGGCAATGTAGACAGTGTAAACAAGGCAGAAGTGTGATATACAGTAAGAAGCAGTATTGCCTTATTTTCTAACTGTAGTGTAATAACAGTGTAAACCAAGTTAAGCTGGAAGTAAAAGTAAACTATTGTGAACACTTCTTCCTCTGGTTAAGATGTTTGCTCTGGAAACGTATCCGGTTTCCAATAAAGCACTGATTAAAAGTGATTGACATGTACAGAAATTGACATGTACAGAAATACATTAATTTTAAAAACAATTTAATCAGCGTGGAAAATATCCGGCCGCCATGTTGTCCTCTGGTCCACTGGGAGCAGAAAGTTTAAAGTTTAAGGCTTTTCGTTCCTGATCTGAAGGTTTGGGGTTCAAGCCATTGCACCACCAGGCTGCCACTACTTAACCCTTCCTCCTCTAGGGGTGCTACATTATATTTGACCCTGTGCTCTGACTTTCTAACAATCTGGGCTTATAGGAAAAAATCATTTCATTGTGTTCTACTGTATACGTGACAACTGTATCCTCTTTAAATGCTGCCTTGCTGCTAGTTTTAAAAGGCATGTAGTGATTAATATTAGTAGTACATCAGGCACTAACAGATATCAGGCACTTAATATGCATATACCTTGTGCTGCTTGTAATATTTAGAAACTCTATGTTTGCATATACATTTTCCTTCCTTTTCAAAATGGCATCATGTCCTTATACATGTATGTACTCATGCATTATGAAACCATAACAGTTATACCTGCTGTTGATGCACTGCTCTTTATACCACTCTGTTTTTCATGAATTGTTCATGCAAGAGACTCATATTCAAACCATGATTTCTCTTCATTGCAAGGATTTTATGAAGCCGAGTTGAGACTATGCATGGTTTGAATACCTTTAGATGTGTTTCTTGGCAGAATAACACAAAATAGTGGTATAATTCCAGTACTCACTCACACAGACACCACAAATTGCCATGTTATGAATTCCATTTTAGCCATCTATAGACATGAAACTACCCTTTACAGGAGCTAAATGGACTCACTGATGGCTGGTAGGAAGAAAGTGGAAATCATTCACTTCAACAATAGAGGGTCTTAATGGTGTTGGCCCTTTTTACAGTGCATGCCAGGTCAATAGGTGCAAAGGAGACTGATTCATGAAATTGCTACAGATTTCCAGGTAGTGAGATGGTGGAATAGTGTATTAAACTCAATATAAGGTTTTGGATCTGAGCAGTGTTTCATAGGAACAGGTGAGATTGAGTCATTTCTCTGTGTTTTGGAGTCATATGAAGGTCTTATTTACTGATTCAAAGATTAGCAATAATTCCTTCTTTTCAAAGGCAATCACCTCACTTTATTAGTGTCATGGAGGTCATTGAGCCCTTGGTGAGAAGCTTGACTGTGCAAGAAATGGTCTCCCTAAGCAGCGCACCTTATATTAAAAACATGTATTCCTCTGAAAAGAACTATTAATTTACCACTGGGTTGAATCTAAACAGAATAATAGACTCTGCACACTACTGAACAGATGACTTGGAGTAAATGTTTTCCCTAAAGAACGTGTGCGCTGTGTAGATTATCCATCAATTCTGTTTGTGTAATATTCTAAAGCAAACCCAGCTGGTGTCATGCCGTAATGCCATCGTACCGTTTGCATGTCACAGGCGGTAAAAGCTTCTAACAGCATGCTACTCTACGTGAACCTTATTTTAGGGCTTTAATGGCTTTTGGCTGGCCTGTCATCACATCTAGACGTTTTCTGTCATGGCGTTGGTGACAGCAGCAGCCTGCCGAGCCGCAGTGATTTTTCCATCAGTACCAGGCAAGATCCAGAGGCACAATCTATAATCTGAGATCAGTAAAGAGAGTCAGTGTTCTCATTACACATTACTTTAGGAATAGTGCAATGAGCCTTTGTCACAGACACAAGTGATGAAAAGTTATTGGAAAGTGATTTTCGACATTGTTCTGACTTTATTAGAAACTTTCTGGCAATTTATGGAGGTAAAATCTTTTTTCATTTAGTTAGTCTCTAAAGGATTGGGAATGGGAAACTTGTATATTAAATCAGTTGATGAATATTGTGCTTATGCTTCACAATATCATATACGTTTCTATGAACTGAGCATAACGTGACTGCACAGTGGCAATTGCCAAGCTTGAAACGAGCCTTGCCAAGCCACTTTCCATCCCACTATCATTTTTATCCTTTTTGATTACATATAGGGGGGCACGGTGGCTTAGTGGTTAGCACGTTCGCCTCACACCTCCAGGGTTGGGGGTTCAATTCCCGCCTCCGCCTTGTGTGTGTAGAGTTTGCATGTTCTCCTCGTGCCTTGGGGGTTTCCTCCGGGTACTCCGGTTTCCTCCCCGTTTCAAAGACATGCATGGTAGGTTGATTGGCATCTCTGGAGAAATTGTCCGTAGTGTGTGATTGCGTGAGTGAATGAGAGTGTGTGTGTGCCCTGCGATGGGTTGGCACTCCGTCCAGGGTGTATCCTGCCTTGATGCCCGATGACGCCTGAGATAGGCACAGGCTCCCCGTGACCCGAGAAGTTCGGATAAGCGGTAGAAAATGAATGAATGAATGATTACATATAAACAATTCAATCAAATATTATAAATTAAATCCAGCCCAGGGGGGCATGGTGGCTTAGTGGTTAGCACGTTTGCCTCACACCTCCAGGGTTGGGGGTTCACACAAGAATCACACTTAGCAGTATAGTTGATCCATTCATTTTTGGGAGACAGAAGAAAACTGGAGATGACACTTTGCATGGATACAGAGTGAACCTGTGAATCTCGCAAACTTGTCATTGGTCACCACTTTATTTTTGGAATTTTTTTTGTTTGTTTGTTGTTTTTTTGCAAAATCACTTTCATTATGTCTACAATGGGCTGGTGTTCCATCCAGGATGAACTTTGTGCCCAGTTTTCCCAGGATATGCTCTGGATCCAACAAGACGCTGACCATGATGAAGTCCATAATGAAGATGAGTGAAGAACTTAAGGTCTAAAGGTTAGTTTAAAGTTCTGAGTTCTTAGATTGCTAATGAGTTTCTACTTGAAACTCTCTAGAGTTACACCTAGAAACTTTAAGTTTCCCTCACGGATGAAAAAAACAGAATACTATTTAGAACTAAAGCTCTATGACATTTTGCAATGTTATTAAATGATGTGATTAAATGAAGAAAAAAACAAGCATGTCTACATCACTACTCTATTGAGGAGGAAATAGTTTCTTAAGGGGCCTTTGGATAGTTATGGGCTCTTAACACAGTAAAAAAAGTTCTGTGCATAACCTTTAAGAGTCTCAAATGAAATAGGCATTAAGTGTGCTACTTGAAACTTGCTACTTTTTTTTAATATATATAAAAGTGTACACCTAATTAGGTTATCCCATCCTTTAGGGTGCTCTTGCCCTCATGTCTAAGAGGTCAATGTATGCATTTAAAGAGTGTATATTATGCTTAATACCAAAATCCCTATACTATTAAATGACAGATTAAATCTAGAACTTAAATTAAGCATACTTCAGTTGTACCTTCAGGGGAACCTTTAACTCTACAGCAGAGCATTTCCATATCAACAAATGTTTCAAGTGGAGCTTTTTGGGACACTAAAAGCCCATTACTATGAACACTGTTAGAACTCTTTTCTAAGAGTGCAGGCAGTGGTCAAAACCAACAGACAAGGATATGAAGCATTTTGTGAAGTTCATTTTGAAAGTCCAGCTGAGAAACTGAATCCTAACAGAAACATGTGATATGAAATTACAGAGAAATCTAAGGTATTCTCAAGGAAGACAGGATAAAGGAATACAAATGACAACCATGGTAACAGGATAACGAGAACAGGAAACACTGACTATAGTAGTAAACTAGAGTAAAGAGACAATGTACAGAGAATGATAGGTAAATGACGGTGTGAGAAGCAACATAGTCCACAGTGTTGTTGAATTTTCAATCCCAGGGGTCAGTAGGTGTTGATTCATTTTATATAACAGCAGTTTCATCAGGAGCTTTGGATGTAAGACAAATCAAAGGATTGTATTAATGTGCTCAGTCTAATATATTAGACTGTGATGCATTAATGAATTCTAATACAATATGTAGTTGTAGTAACTAACACGTTATTACTCACTCATTAACATAAGAAACTACAATTTAATCATGTAATCAGTGTAATCATTAGCAAATTTCTATTAATATTATAAAAGGAATAAAACACTTCAGGACATGATCTACAGTGGTAACAGTAACTCTGCTTCATGTTGGGCTGCATCACATCACCATGCTGTTCATTATTTTGCTGTAAAAGCCTTTATTCAGTATACTTTTCAATAGCTTTTTTTTTTTTTTTTTTTTTTTGGCTCAATAGTTCCTTGGGTAGGTAGGGGTTCTTGAAATCCTAAAAAGCCATTGCTTGGATTCTTTCTTGAAAGATGGTAGCATTTTATATAGAACCCATTATGCCTTCAGTTCCATGTCAGCACAGAAAGTTAGTGCTAAAATTTATGATAGCGTTACTGCTCTCCATATAAGCTGATTAGTGGGTAACCCCAAAGCATCATCTGAAATGGTATATTATCTGTTAACAGAAAATGAATATACAGTCCAATGGTTTCATCATTATTCCCTTTTTATACGGAATTATATTTCCAGAAATTTCTATTGTATCCCACTCTTCTCTTGTTAACAGTTTTGACCACCTTGACTTTTATGAGTAAATAATAGTTGCTTGTCATTAGTGTTAGCCGGTATAGTGCTGTTGATTTCCCTCATGGTAGCTACTAGGAGCTGTAACTACATCTGTCTGCACATTGAGAGCTGGTTCAGACCATCCAGAGACAATAATTGGTAAGGTGCAGTCCCTGAACATTTACCTCCAAGTTTTACAGCACAAATACCCACACAAGGAGACTTAATTTACAGAAGCTGTTTGTGGAGCAGTGGGAGATGTGTGTAATAGTGATGTGTGACATTGCTGATGTTCCTCTGTCAAACCTACGCAGACAGAGCATTCAGGAAATAAGTCACCACTGGTCCATCTCTCACTCTGGTAATTCTTAGCAGTGGTACTGTAGATTTGATTTGGGGTTTTTGGTAGCAATCTTAATCATGCAGATAAAAATATGATATAAAAAGCTTTATTGTGGTATGTTGCTAAAACTTACAATGCAAAGTAAGTTAGACGTAATCATTTCTGCATTAGCTCTATTATTATAATATAACAGTCAACACGCTACTAGTTTAGTTATGTGTTTAGCATTTTATGGTAGTTAAGCCCATTTCTTAGTGTTTTTTCAGGTATTTCATCAATTTCTTTTTTTTTTATTGATAGCAGAGGAGTCAATAATTAAAGTATGCAAATGCATGAGACACTTCATTGGGAGCACTAGGCTAATTCTGGACAGGGCTTCTCAGTTTACTCAAAACAGCCTTGATTCTTCATAGCATGGATTGCACAGGATGTTAAACAAAAAAAAAAGATTTTTTTAGTTGTGCTTTCATGCTGAAAATCTCACTTTCTCAAAGATTTTTCAATTATATTAAGATCTGGAATACTGGGAAGGCCTCTGAAGAACACTGACCTCATTGTCATGTTCAATAAACCAGTTTGAGATCAACTATCATGCTGGAAGTAGCCATTAGGAGATGGGAAAATTGTGGCCATGAAGGGATGCAACAATACTCAAACAGGTTGTGGCATTCAAATTATGATTGATTGGTATTTACAGGCCCAAAGGGTGAAATGAAAACGTTCTTCATTCTATTACACCACCTCTACCAGCCTGGACTGTTGACACATGGCTGTTTGGGTCCATGGATTCATGCTGTTGCCGCCAAATTCTGATCCTACCATCTGTATGGTAGAAATATTCAAACTACCCCGTCTGGTACCAACTAAAATTGCATGAATGAGTAGATGTACAGGTGTTCCTAATAAAATGCCCAGTGAGTGTATAAACCAACAGCTGTCATGTGACCAAGCAGAAATCCCCAAACAAACCTACATTCTCAGCAAGTCTGATATAATTCATCTGTGAGATATGCAGTACTAACTGCACTAGGAAAGCTTGTTTAGGATCTAAATATGGACTATAAATGTATGTATTATGAGGTATATTACATTTTGTGTGCTGGAGGATGGAATATTTTCAAGTATGTTTGATTTTCTTTCTCACGTTGTGTGAATCCTTCTGTGTGCGGTTGTATGTACAGCGATGGGAAACAACCAGAAGTCAATAGAAGAAAATCAGATTCATCTCTTGCGTGTAGCAGATTAGGCTTACAGTTAATCATCTATTTATTTCTACATGATGACAAAGGAAAAAAGGTGAGAATAATAATAATAATGTTTCTATATGAAATTTATTAGCATGTCATATGTTTATGGTTTGATGAACAGCAGAAATAAAAACAAGCGTGAAACGATTCTTTTTTTGGAACAAACTCTAGTTCTCTTTGCACAACAGACCATCATCTCTGCCTGCATCCTCCAGCCAATGTTTTCTCAACATTTTCTCTTAGTTCTCTTTTTTTTATTGTTTCCATACAAAACAGTGACAAAAAAAAGTCACATGATAGAGAGTACTCGTGTTTATTTTTGAGAAGAAGAGGGATTTGAGGATCTGGCATTTCAGCAGAGATCTCTCCAGGTGAATGACTGTGTAGTTTGAGTGCTTCATCCAGTGCACACCTACAACTGCCCACCAAACATCTGATCAAGTGAGTTTTCAGCGTAAAAAGGACTGTCAGTTCGGAGAATTTTAAAGTGTGTAGTGTGCTTACATTTATCTACATTTATTGCCTACAGCCTAATATCTTGGTAAAAGGACACACAAACACACAATAAAACAATTCCACATTACTTCTTGTGAAAAATCTTATATTTGAGATGTTTTGGACAGAAAAGTCTATTTCTCAGATGGTTAAAATATGGGACATTATCTGAAGTATTAAGATGCTGATGTTTGTCAAAATAACCTCTGTAGTCCCTACGTCCTGTGTGTATATTCACAATCATTTGCTATCATTTCCAGGTGATTTCTAATATGAGGATTCATGTACTCAAGTTTAAACAATACACAGTAAGCCTCATGCTACCAGAAGTTCTAGGCTCGATGGTATTACATTAACTTAGCCTTGTGTTAGATTTCTGTGGAGCTTTACAATGAATAATTGTTAGTGCTCGCTTGCTCATTCTTCCATGATGACAAATTATGATGTTGAGCAATTCATCAGTGTGACAGCAACACATTTCTATTTTGGTCAAACTGTATTTCTGTTTAATGAAGTGTTGCAATAAGGGGTTTATTTGTTTGTTGTTTTCTTTTTCATTGCACATTTATTAAAATAAACAGATTATCAGCAAATGACCTTAAAAAAGTCCATTATTATTTCTTCAGTAGTAAAGAATACTGTAAAAGACAGAACAGACTTTGCAAGTACACAAACTATGTGGGTTGGTTAGGGTTCGCTTCTGCCCTGACATTCTCCATGCCAACAATGATGTCACTGCAAAATAAATTTTTATTTGTATATCACATTTCACAATTAAAAGTTGGCAGGAAAAGCAAATGAAAATAAAACAAAGAGGCAGTAAGTAAGCACTAAACCAGCTACTACAGAATGTTATTGAAGTATTCATGAATCATGTGACAGGTTCTTAAACTGTTCTTGACTAAAACAAACAAACAAACAAATAGATAAACAAACAAACAAACAAACAAACAAACAAACAAATAAATAAATAAATAAATAAATAAATAAATAAATAAATAATAGTTTATTGCTAACATAATTTTCCTAGAATTGAACCTTTACTAAAACACACACTCCACACACCAACCACATTATTAGGAACAGCTATACATTTGCTAATTTCTGCAATCATCTTTCAGCCAATCAGGTGGCAGCAGCACAATATAGTCAGGTCAGGTGAAGAGTTCACCTAAACTGTATATTTTAAAGACTGGTAATGTATCACTGAACATATGTCTGCTGTAGGGCTCAATTTCTTGTTCTTAGCTAGCAGGAGTGGAAACTGCCTCTGCTGTTGCAGCCCAAATATTCAATGTTCATGTGCATAATACTTCAGCCCAAATACTTCAAAGTTCATGTGCATTTTCATTTCACTTCGAAGTTCATGTAAAGTGTTGTGCATATCGAGATGCTTTTTCTGCTCACCACGATAAAGAGTGGTTATTTGAGCTACTCTAGACTTCATATTTGCTCAAACCAGTCTAACCTTTCTCAGGTAAACACTCTCATCAACAAGGCATCTCTGCATTTCAGAAAAAAGCTGTCTATCTGGTGCCAACAAACAAGCCATAGTAACACTAACCCTAACTTTAACTACAGAGTCTCATTCTAAAAATGCTAAATAAATATTTTAGAATAACAATATTGTGTTTAAACGGAGTGTCTACTATAGTCCACTGAAGTCCCTACACCTGCTGTTACTATAGAAACTATAATGTGTTAGAAACCTGTCATTTGCCTGGATATGATTTCTGAGCTGCTCTTATATAAAATTAATCAACACCTTCTGACCAATCTGAATTGAAACTCATGACAGCAAGATACATTACACTTTGCTAAGAACATTTTTTCCCCTGAACATTACCTACATAATTAAATAGTGAAATGTTTCTTGTGAAAGGGTTTCCAATGTATCTTTATAAGTTGATATTTATATAGCTATAACACTTATTTTATACATTATTTAATAAGCATCTCATAGTAAGCATACTGTAGGTGTTTGCTCATTTTCACAATGAAGAAACATAGATACATAGGATGACCCCTTGCCACGGCTAATTCACAGTCAAATGGCTACAGAGCTCAAGAGGTCTGGTGAGGGGACGTGCGGAAAAATTTAGGGTATTTGTCCAATTTGTCTCTTAGTTAAATGATATTTCAGTTAAAATTAGATGATGTTAGAATCAACTATGTGACCAAATATATGTGCACACCTGACCATTACACCCATGTGTGGTTCTTCACCAGGCTGTTACCACAAGGCTGTTACCACACCATTGTATAGAATGTATACTGTAGCATTACATTTTCCCTTCACTGGAACTAACATGCCCACGTATGTTCCAGCATGACAGAATTCTTGTGCACAAAGCAAACTTCATGAATACATGGTGGAGTGGAAAAAATCAAGTGTCAGAGCCCTGACCTCAACCCCACTGAACTGGAACTTAGACTCTGCCCCAGGTCCCCTACCCCAACATGAGTGCCTGACCTGACTAATGCTTTTGTGGCTGAATGAGCACTAATTCCCACAGCTACACTCCAAACTATAATGAAAAGCCTTCCCAGAAAAGTAAAGGATATTTTAACAGCAACTGAACTAAATCTGGATTGGGATGTTCCAAAAGCACATAATGTTGTGATGGCAGTTACTGAAAGTCAATGAGTGGGTTAATGCGAGTGTTTAAAAAAACTTTAGTAACAGTATATAGCATATAGAGAACCTAAAATAAGTAATTTGGTTTTATGTGCTATGTACACAGTTAATCAATGTTTTTCAGTTTTTGGAACAATATGAATTAGCCATATCAATACATAAATATGTATTTTCTTAAATAGATATGACATGCCTGAGGGGTAATATTAACTCTTGAGAACTTAAGAACTAAAATGGTTATAAAAAAGTTATAAAGAAACACAATACATGCTGTATAAACTTATGAAAATGAAAATAGGACACTTAACCTTCAGAATCCACCATAACCCTGACTGGGACAAAATTGCTACTGAAGATTAATGAATGCAATACACACAACATGTTCTTAGTTAAAGATTTCGTCTGGAAAACATAACAGGCTTTCCTTCTTCTTTAAAGATACTCCATATTGACTTGGCACAAAGCTCCCTTGGCTTTAATGAGTGTGCTATTTGTTTTGATTGTTGTCTTTTGTTAAATTTGAAGTTTGCTTTCTCTAGTGCTAATCTTAATGCCTTTGTATTTGCATAACACCGTTTTGATTGCACTGAGGCATGAATTTAATCCGAAGAACACACTTCACTCGTTCGGGGACCTTTTTAGCATTCTCCAAAGATTTTCAGAGATTATTTAACCATATTCATAAGCAAGCATATGGTCTCATAAGCAAAGTCTTAGTCCAGGTAACAGCCCATGTACATGAAAAAGTATTGAAAAACACTTTGGAAATTAGGGTTCTAGTTCAATGTGTTCTAGTTGTGGTTATTGTTGTAGGTTTCTACATATAACTGTTAAAGGTCGTTAAATTGGGTTGTGGTCATGATGGAGTCAGAGCTCTTATGGAATAAAAGGCACAAGGCCAGAATACATCACAGATTGGTGTAGTCCGGTCAAGTCCACTGCAGGGCACATATACAGACAATTTAGAGAATGTCAATCCACCCACTGGCATGTGTGTTGTAGGAGTGAAAAAATACAGAACCCAGCATCCAGCAATGCTACCTGCTGCATTGGCATGCCACTCAAGTACAAATATGAAAAGCTCACTATTGAAGAGAAACCTGAATTTGCTGCACTGTAATTACAGCTTTAAATTCCGGCCTGTGCACAAGAAGAATCTCCAATAAAGTAGGACAAGTGCTAATCATTTCTAGACTAATCTTGTCACTCTACTGCCTTTCTGATTCTTAAAGTAAGCCACAGACCTTCAAAGACTGTCCTGACTCACATCTCTCATCATCTTTTGCGCCATGACGGAGGAGGAGGTAAAGGTGTTAGTGCCCTGAGCCTTGGAGCTCCCTCTGAATCCAGTGCTACTCGCCCACAGCAGCCAAAGAGACATTTCCTGAGTGCAGCATGGCCTGATAAAGTTAATGAGCTGAAATACAGCAGTGAGACGGCTGGAAAAATGCATGCAAGCCGCTGGTGTAGACTTATCTGTCTTTCACACAAAGGCCGGCCTCTCCCTGTGCCCCCTGTGGCCCAGCAGTAGCAGCACAACAGCAAGCCGAGGCTGACCTTTTCCAAATGCTGCATACACCAACCTGCTTTATTGTGGTAAGCACTGCTGAATACCTGATCCCCGTAAGGTTTTATCGCAAAGGAAGTACTTGCTGTGTGGGGGAAAAAAAACCCTTAGGATCAACTAGACACACAAAAGTACATTTTAGAAGATGAACCAGTTTTGTTTTTAAACTCGGCATTTCTTGAGATCAATATGATACAGTGGTTATCACAAGACAATCAGATAAAATACCTGTAAGTCCATCGATAATAAAATGTTCCTCAGTCACTATATCTACCCTGTAACCATTTCATTTAGTAAATGAAACATATATATACATATTGATTATCTTATACTTAGAAAGCCTATTCACAGTAATAGAGTATTAAAGAAATGGTGTGATGAAATATTAAATTGTAATTACCTCATCAATCCAGATGCAGTCGATCCGCCAGGATATTTGGTGTCTGATGTTTGCTTTCTGAAGTTTGCACTGGAGCAATAAGGCTTATGTAGCTATCATGTATTGAAAGTCTCTCACCCCAAATCTTTCCTGTAAATATCTGTTCAGTGCGCAGCCACTTCTTCTGTTATATCATATAGACTTAGAAACAAAATAGCTCTTCAAGGCTCTCGGTGGATCATTTTAAAGCAGCAAAGGACTACAGGTGAGTGCAGGTTGCCATTCGAGCTCATCAGGAGTCACACCTGTTTAATCATTTGGGCTTGGCCTTTGATGAACTAGTGCTTATGACTCTAAAGGTTGTGTTGAAATAGTGCTTATAAAATTGAATGAAAATTTAGAAAACATATCTTCAAATGAAAAATAAATCTAGTAGTTTATAAGTAACAAAGAAAAAGGAACTAATCTATGTTCATGATAATGCACCAACACATTGAGCTTAAAATGTATTTTTTGACTATTACTGCTATTTTGTAAAATCATTAAATAAAAAATAAGACTCTTAAAGCTTTGATGTGCATTAGGGTAAGTAATTTGCAGGACACATACCTCACTTCCCATTATTTATTAGCTTATCTTAAACTAAAGCAGTAAATACATGGGATGTGGGATGTGGTAGCCTAGTGGTTAAGGTGTTGGACTACCAATCGGAAGGTTTTGAGTTCGATTCCTACGTCCACCAAGCTGCCACTACTGGGCCCCTGAGCAAAGCCCTTAACCCTCAATTGCTCGGTTGTATAAAAATGAGATAAAATGTAAGTCACTCTGGATAAGGGCGTCTGCTAAATGCTGTAAATGTCAATATCATACCCTATACAGTATACGTCTTGACTGAAGAGGAACATAGAATAAAATTGGTCTTTCCATGAACATTTGATTTAATAAACTTGCTCACTGTCATAGTTATAATTATGTCATCAACTTGTATGATTAGACTCAATATAATATGCAATGCCGTCAGAGGTTCAGACAGGATACAATGTACGTGTAAAAGAACAAAAATCCCCTCAGGTCAAATTAATTTATGAACCTAATCCAGCTATTCAAATAAAATGAATATTATTTAAATGTGCACAATAGTTTTTTAGCTATTTATTGAAGCTATACAACTTTTGTCCTTCCTTAGCTTTCATTGTTATTGTGCTATTGAGGTTTAGATTAAACCCAATGGTAATGCTTTGTATTTAGCCTCCTCTCATTAAAATGACTTACAGAATGAATTGAAATGAACAAACCATAAACTTTATTAATAAACCATAAATTAACATCAATATTGAAATGAATGTTAAAACAAATTAACAAGTAATCGTTAAGATGACATTTTCACACTGGTCACTGGTGGTCTAAACGCTGGTGTTGATTTGGCTATAGGAAAAATGTACTAATATTGTACTAATAAAAGAGAGTGGTGATTTCCACCACTGGATGCCGTTACTATGCGTCACAAATGCGACTTTGAGAACTATTGCTCTTAGATTGCAGCTATTTAGTTTGCCTATTCAGTGGAGCTTAAAAGGTCTAGGTTTGTTTTTCTATTCTACATATCCTTATCTACCACTGCAGCACAGAAACAAAGCTGAACTCACACAAGAGCTGGAGCTACTCCTAGTGGAGAGTTTAGATACAAACACAGCATGCATCACACTTCTATATACACTTCCCCAATCTACTGTAAGTCATTAACAGACTCAAGAGAGTAGCGCGCTCTTCTAATCTTAATTTACCAAATCATTTTTTTGTTCATATTTATAGAAAATTTGAGGTTAGAAAAGCATGAGGAAAATATTTCTAAAAGCTGGATGACATTGGTCAACAGGAAGCCTTTTATCCTCTTTCCGTTAGAGGACAGAACGGTGTCCTTTGATCCAAAGATGAAAGAGCATTCATTTGGATAAGGAGATGATACAGCATGACATGATCTGAGCAAAGAAACAGCACATTAAAATGTACATCACCACAATTATCCAGCATTTCCTGCATTTACCTAAATCTCTAAATATAAGCAGGGTATCATCAGTACATTATCTATAACTATTTTATTCCTTAATTAAGTAACATTCACAGTGCACATGTAACGTAAGAGATGGATACTATGATACATCAGCAAGGTGATTATTTTTGTAGGCACATATGCTATAAATGAATGTTTTCCAAGGATGTCAGGTATAAAAAGGGCACTCGATCTGGATAAAGAGCCCTGTATTGACATCCAGCCCAATATAGAGCAAGCCTAAATAACAAGTTAATGGATCTTACAATTAGCTCTGTCCTGAGGAGCGAAGCAAATTAATCAGAGCTGACTGGCTCTACCCTCTCTTTCTTGCTTACTGTCTACGAGAGGCTGCTGACATTATTTTCGTTGCGTTGATTAATGGCAGGGCTCATATCCAGGACAACAACGTCGGACTAAGAATAATAGAGTCAGAGATAAAGACAGGCATGGTCCATCTATCCCGATCTAGCTGCTTCATGTTGAGGTTCCATAAGCCGACAGTGCTTCAATTTACTATTTGATTAACAGCTTTGTTCAGAGTGGTATTTCAATCAAAATAATGTTTGATACCCCTGCCAGGATATTGTCCTTTGCTTTATGGAGCCAGAAGTTGAAGCATGAGCTCAGTGGCATGAACATGCAAAAACTGTAAATTGATTCTGATATTAACTTGAGATTTCTCATATGCAGTTGTGGATGGAGAAGATGACGACTCCTTTACTCTTTTAAGTCATGTGATGAAGTGTGGTGCGGGTCCTCAGAATTGCTGCTCCATACATCAACAAGGCGTGTTTTCTCCCAGAGCATCAATGTGCACATGGGAGCAGTCTTCGCCCCAACAAGCCAGATGAGCACTATTTTTCAATTATTCCTGCAGCCTTTGGCAAGCAGCACAAAGGCGACTCGTGAACGGCAGCATGTTGCTGGACATCTGGTTAAGTGGCAGACTCCAAGATGAAATGGAAGAGGTCCTGAATCACAGCCATGATGTAACTCTCCAGATTCTTCTTGTTTTTATTTTTTTATTTTAGGTAATTTATTCCCATTTGATTTGAAAGCTCTATCAGAAAAAAATAACACAATGCACTTTGATTTCATTTATCTTTTCACATGAAGTCGATGTTTTTTATGTGTTGGGGTTTTTTTTTTCAACTTGATCGCAATTTTTTGTACTGTACATCATTTCTTGGGAAAATGTGAAATGTGAAAAATGTTTTCTTCCTGTTTTTACTGATTGGTACTTACTATTCCTTTTGACTGCTACTTTTTTTAGTTACAGTTAATATTCCTGTTCTTGTTTGTATCCCACTGTTCCTTTTGATTTAGTTTATTGATTTATTTCTGTATGTACTGACTATTCCTGTTTGTTTTTTACCATTTTTGTTTTTTATCATCTGTCCCTTTTTGTTTTATCTGTTCCAATTTTTCCTGACTGTCCATGTTTATTGACTGATCCTGTTTGTTTGTTTGTTTATAACATTATTTCACTGATCCTGTTTGTCTGTTTTGATTATTCCTATTTTGTTACATATTTTTGTCTAATCCTATATTTATTGGCTGTTCCCATTTCTTTTAAATGTCCCTTACAGTTTGTGTTGTCTAATTATTTTGCTTTTATGTATGCTTCTTTTGTTCCTTTTGTTCTTACTATTTGTGTTTATTTTTGTCTACTCTTGTTTGTTTTTGTTTTAATTTCTAATTGTTCTAAAGTCATAAGGGTTATCTGTTCCTGATTCTGTATTTTGGCAATAGCTAAGGTGGCAGCTTTGCCCCAGATATAGTGTATAACCTTGTATTAAAGAAACACTGTTGCACCCCTTAGTTTCACAAGTCATATCTTGACATTTCCAAGATTTCATTTTACAGTGGCATAAAGCTGAGAAAGTGCAGGACACGCTTAGGATTGAAGCAGTGATACATTAAATCTGCCCTTAAAAATTGCTTGAATTAAAAGCTCCCCTACCCTTCTCAAGTTATTGAAATGTGTAAAACCTAAATTACCATAAAAGGTTTTCATTAAATATTATTTCAATGTAGACCCATATTTTTTCCTCTGAAGTGTGCAAATGATTTGTTAAACCATGCAGGATCCTGTTCATCATATTTATAAACCTTTTTACACAGCTGCTCAATCTCATTCATTTTGCTTATCACACCCTTTCTGATGCATCTCTCTCTCTCTCTCTCTCTCTCTCTCTCTCTCTCTCTCTCTCTCTCTCTCTCTCTCTCTCTCTCTGTAAATGAAAACATCATTGCCAAATAGTCTGTGTTCTCTAAAATGATGCTGCTGTGTATTTATAGAGGTATAATGAATGGGTTCAGGTTGTTCTCAAAATATAGATTTAGTCAGACAATGTGTAACATTATTTCAAATTAGATATTTCTGTGTGGTTCTGTTACATGATTATGATTCATTAAAGATACAACATAGATCAGGAGATAATCCATATAGTTAAGACAAAAAGATCCAATTGCTTTTATGGGATTCATTCATTCATATAATAAAAGTGGTCTATTTTTACTTCAAATACATTTTGATGCATATGTATTTTCGCATCCTACCCACAATCCACATAAATTCATAAATTTTATTTTGCTGTTAAAAACCCTCCAGCTCTGATATAACCCATAATTATGGGATTACATCTTTCTCGTTCTTAAGACTCTTAAATGATCAGATTTAATTCCATTTTCTCCAAAGCTGAGCTTAAATTTTACCTCAGATTTCTGCAGCCTGTTTTGTATCCTCCAGTTTCTTGGCTAATTGGCTTTGTAGAAATGAAATTATAGAAATAAATAAATAAATAAATAAATAAATAAATAAATAAATAAATAAATAAATAAATAAATAAATTGTATACCCCCAGAACAATATGGTGAATCTGTACTCTCATGTCGGGAATCTTCCCAGCTGAGGAAGAAATGAGTTTGAAAGTTAACGAGTCATGTAGCACCACTGTGCAGTACTTTTGATTCATTACTAATTTGACCAGTAAGAACTGGTGCTTGTGGTGACAGACGTTCCCATGGATTGTCACATACTGTTTTTTTTTTAATTATTATTATCATTGCTTGTTCTGTCATGGGCAACAGGTAACATTAAATGGTAATTTTAAGCCACATGTGGAACAGCTTATCAGCTTATCCTGTGGTCACCAGCAAAAACCTTGTAGTGAAACAGTTTGGCACCAAAGCGAATGTCTGTGACAGATCATTTGTAATATTGTGGTCTATTGTGATGTTAGCAATGCTACAGACCAGAAAAATACTGTCCATCTCCATTAATAGCACTCAATTATAAGCATTTTTGATGAATTTGAGGTTGTTAATGTGGCCATTTAAACATGCAAATTATCTGGTACTTCTGAATAGTTTTCTTGCCCTGTTTCCTACAGAAAAGTCTCAATTAAACAATAGTGCTCTCTCGAGTGTAGTAGCACAGAAGGGGGAAGGAGAAGGAGGACAAACGTGCACCTGTCTGGCACTGCTGCTTCTTTCTAATAGATGTAATTCTATGGATATTTAGATCACATCGCACATTATGCATGACTTAATGGATGTAAAACAATAAAACAGTAATAACTATGTGAACGCCTGGGAAAGCCCTTTACCTTGTGAAATGTTTACATTATCTCATTATCTATTATGTAGAGAAAATACCAATTAAATATTTCATCAAACACCTCGCACTTACCTCTATATTATATACCTCCATATTATATATATATATATATATATATATATATATATATATATATATATATATATATATATATATATATATATATATATACTTACAATGGGTAACAATTTCACATTTTGATTATCACCTCTCACTGTATTATCACAGGAGTTAAAAGTCCCCTGCAGTCTCAGTGCTGTCTCTTCACTTCATTTACAGCATTTGGCAGATGCCCGCATTTAGAGTGATGTGCAAACGAGCTTTGAAGTCTCTATCACCGAATAGATCGATAACTGTTCAATCTCTGCTAACATCGGTGCATATTTCATCTCTGATGAATTCTCTCGGCTAAATTAGCTTTTATTAGGCCATTTAAATATTTCAAAATATTTATCTGTTCTTGTCAATCCTGTAATCACTTCTCTCTGTTTTAATGATTTCTGAAAAATTTGAGCATCGATTTTGCAAACTGAAACGATTTAGTTATGTCATGATTTACTCGTGTGGAAAATGGCATTGTTTTTCCTCCTGTGTTTCTTATTACACTCTTATTTCTGGACTCTCTTCCTTAGTGAAGTTAGGAATTAGTCCAAATAAAATATTTTCACCTCTCTAGAAGTAAAAATATATTTGTGTTTCCTTAAAGGAATGAAGTCAAAGTATATTACTAATTAATCGTATCTCTCGTTGCACATTTTTAGACAATGTGAATAAAAACAGCAGTTATTTTTAAGTGAGGATGTAGATTGTTGTAAAGATCAATTCATCCAACACATCAACATTGTTTTAGAAACAAATGGATCTTGCAGTGGCCTTTGAATGCTTGAGGATTCACAGCTTTCTAAACAATTCCACAACAAAACCTTTAGGGTTACCATTTAAGGTGCAAGTTAGAGTTAGCTTTTATTATTTAAAGAGGAAAAGCTTTTCATCTTTGGTTTAAAATAATATGGATTTTGACAGGCTACATGATCTATTTCTTGTTATTTTATACATAATGTGTTACTGCAGACAAATCATTTATGGTTAGAGCGCTGTCCTAGCTAACAGCTATGTTCAATCCATTCCATTTTCTAACGGAGTTCTTAGAATAAATGGATGCAATGTACTGTAGGAACATTAACACAAGCGAGACGTTATGTGAACTGAATAGGATTTTACCTAAAACAGAAGGTATCAAAAAGAAAAGAACTGTGTTAAAGTGGTCATTTAGTAAGTCATCTATCTAAGTGATAGATTTGGCCAACATGCAGTGCTGGCTGGTATAAATGAGCTGACAGGGAAAAGCCCTTCCTCTTCCTCAAGGAAAAAAACATTTTATTTGCTGTTAACAAATGGCTCAACCTATATTACATTAAAACAAGAACAGTATGAAGGTTTAGGCCCAGACTGTGACTCAATCAAACACTCATCATTGACAGTCATGTTCCTTTTGGAAAAATGACCCATAGATTTCAAATTAACAATGGGGCTAATTTATTTAAGCCCACTTCACTGAAACATCCGTAACAAGCCGGTGATTGATTACGTAAGGACAAACAAAGTACTTTGTCGATGATTTAAATGTCTCCACAGAAGCTAGAAGTAAATACAAGTGAAGTAAACATTGTCCAATCCATCTTCAAATTACACAAAGAGACAAACAAAAGAAGCAGGGGTGCGTAGTTTGAATTAAAGAGCTGAATACTACAGATTTTTTTGTTTGCCATTAATGCTTGATGACAGAATGACATGATTTTGATTTAAACATTGGATTTAAAAATTATGGATTCTTTCCACCAGCAGTGGAAATATCGTGACCAGCTGTTACTGGCAAAATAAAAATGAGAGTATAAGTTTTTGCTCATAAACTCTTAACTTTTAAGATAGTCAGCTAAATTTTGTGGGTAACAACATTTACTAGTGACGATATATATTGAAAGTTGTATATTTTATAGATATATTGATCCTATAAGATCCTTTCTAAAATATTAAGTTAGCATAATATTTTCTGAACAGTACAGATATAAAGAACATTTCAACAGTTTAGTAGATATTTGTATGTAACATAACAGTAACAATGTACAATGCATACTTTAAAGCAATTATCAAAACCCACACTGCACTACGATCCATTTGACTGGCTTGACCCTCCATCTATTAGTTTACAAAGACGCCATGTAACAAGGCCCTTCGGAGTCGTGCCTAGGTTTTTGAAAAAACTCTGCTATATGTCTGAACATGGAGTCAATGAATGTCTAGGAAGAATCACAAAAGCTCTCTCTTTCTTTACAAAGTATTTACATAAAAAAGGAGAGAGAAAATAACATGAATAAAATTGTTTTATAGTATACTATTCAGGGGGCATGGTGGCTTAGTGGGTAGCACGTTCGCCTCACACCTCCAGGGTTGGGGGTTCGATTCCCGCCTCCGCCTTGTGTGTGTGGAGTTTGCATGTTCTCCCCGTACCTCGGGGGTTTCCTCCGGGTACTCCGGTTTCCTCCCCGGTCCAAAGACATGCATGGTAGGTTGATTGGCATCTCTGGAAAAATGGTCCGTAGTGTGTGTGATTGCGTGAGTGAATGAGAGTGTGTGTGTGCCCTGCGATGGATTGGCACTCCGTCCAGGGTGTATCCTGCCTCGATGCCCGATGACGCCTGAGATAGGCACAGGCTCCCCGTGACCCGAGAAGTTCGGATAAGCGTTAGAAAATGAGTGAGAGAGAGAGTATACTATTCTCTCCAGCAAGGTTTTCAGACTGATATTACTCTTGACCTAGTCCCTGAGCCAGTATGAGGTGCTCTGGATAAATATGTCTGCCAGATGCCACAAATGTAAATGCAAATGTTATATGAACCAATATGTTACATTTTCAAAACATTGCAGTAATGTTATTTTTATAACATTAACGGATAAGAGCATTTCCATGCATATATCAACCTTACAGTGGAAAAAAGTTGTGAGCACAGGAAAACTCAGTATAAAGTGTCCAGTTTATATGTCTATACTCCACTCTATTAACTTATCTGGATGAAATTGCAATATGTATTTGAAACATGTAAATCAATACACGAGTTTTTAAGGTTTGTCTGCATTAACCTCAAGAGATTAAATGACAAGATATGCAAATTGGCTCATTGATCCTACGTTGTCACTGCTGTGAGACATTCTGTTAGCCAATGTGAATCCAAATGTCACATCTATAATGCTGGAATTTCCCCTAACCTTCTTAGTGAAATACATCATGCAACATTCTGAGTTATGTGCAATATGTTATTCAGATGTGTTTCCAAAAGCTTGGCTTGTGGTATATATCTGAGCTTCGGTATGCCCTGTCTGAAAGCAACTATCGATTTTCTTTTCACTCCTCAGGGTCTAGTACCATTTATAGACAGATTCATGGATCACAGGTTTCAGTTTCTGACAGACAACGTTCCACACAGGCTGAGGAATATGAGCCCGTGGTTCTTATTTTGTTGTTGTCACTGTTCAATTACTTATGGACAAACTGAAGGACCCCAGAATAGTTGTAACTGTAGGTTTAGAAAGAAACAATGAGGGCATTATAGAGGTTAAATATGTTGTGTGGAAATACACATGCTCAGTTAGAGACGACTTCTACACACGTGCTTCTATTTGACTTTCTGTTTCAATTTAACACAAACTATTTCACTACAAATGATATTACAGCAAACACTTGAATGAAAATATAATCATAAAATATTTCTATTACATTTAATAAAAATTTATTCTCCCCCTTTTTTGCTGTAATGACAGAGTGACACCACATGTTTGTGTAAAACCTGATGATCTATTTTTGATCATCATCTGCATGAAATCTGAACACAGGCTTCACTAGAAAAAATGTAACCTATTGTAGAAAAGAATTATGTTCCATGTTTCCTTTTTGTTGCTGTTTTTTTTTTATGTTTGTTTTGTTTGGTTTTCCAAATTTCCAAAATGTTAATTTAGCTTTAAATGTGGTCTCAAACTCCACTTGGATGCTCGGAAACCCGTGGGATCTTGGTTACACAATCGCGTTGGTTATTTAAAATCAGACTGTCTGGTAAAACCCAGATGAGGGTGGGTTCAATTTCCTCTCATGTTTTCTACCTTATATTTTATGCGTTTTCTACCTTATATTTTTATGTTAAATTATATTACAATGTTTAAAACACTATACAAATAAAATTGAATTGAAGTGAATTGAATTGAATTCATAAAATTGATTGAATTAATTATAATGCCAGTGGGTAATTTGAATAATGATAATTTGAATGTGTAGTGACCTGAATGATATTCCCAACTTACACCTAGTGTTTCCAGTATGTTCCTGACCAGGATAAAGCAGTGATTATTATAACTTATAGTCACACCTGCTTGCAAGTCTGCTGTGCAAAATGCCCAAGCCCACAAACCCTACATTTTCAGTCCTATTCCACAAATGATTGGATCCTTGACTTTTTCCCCAGATGGCCCATTTATGACAGTAGCACTTCCTGTAGGATTCCCACAAACAACCAATGATAAACAAGAGCAAACAAGAGCTTAATGAGAATTAAACTTTAGATTTTACACAATGAGCAAATCCCACATGAAAAATGACTAAAAGACACCATATATGAACATACACCTAGAGTTCAAAACTGCTTATTAATAAACTTTGACCAACATCATTCTAATAAATATTTATTAATTTTAATAATAAATAACAACAAAACATTAATGTATATACTGTAAGTTGATGCCAGTTTTCACTTACGCTGTTATGAGTCAGGCTGCTAACTAATTCTCAGCAGATGTCTGATGATGTTTATCTATTTTTCAACAGCATAAATTGTATTTGTGGTCATAGCTATGAGAAAGTGAATAATATAAACTGAATAATCAACTCACTAGCGATTGCACTGGGGTCACTAATAACTATTGATTTTTTTCAAGTTGACTTCCAAAGTTAAAGTTAAAAAAGTTAATGTTAAACTGCACTTCAATGACTAGCCATCACTGGCTAATAAAAAAATAAATAAATACTGCTAACGGTGAAAAGAAAAAAATCAGTGCAATAGTTGTGCAAAATAATAAATCTGTGTTTCATATTACACTTTTTATGCATATGTCAATTCAAAATGTACTCGTGGTTGAAAGTAAAAGCAAGAAATACAGATGTTTATGTCCATCAACAGGGATCTCCTTCCAAGCAATGAGCAAGTCTGAATCTGCATCTGTGAAATTTTCCATTTCCATTTATATTTCCTTTATCGTCGTGTTTTGTTGTTGTTGTTGACCTAGATTAAGACACTCCTAAGAATAACATGAACTGTCCCAGTAATTTCTGAATCCAGACACTTTTGATAAAACATTTAGTGAGAAGGACTTTCTGCTTTCAGTCAGAGGATTTCTACCTGAATTTTAAACCATAGCCATGTGTATTTTCTATAATAAATACTCTCAACACACAACCATAGCTATCATCAGTAGTCTCAGTGAACACCAGCCTCAGTCAGAACAGAAACTTTCCCCAAAGTTCAAGAAAATCTTTCACTGACTAACAATGTGTTCCAAGGAGCTTCCAAGGTTTAACAATTAGCTAATCTCAATGTACTGAATGTCATGACTGAACACAACAATAGAGAAAGAGAAGGAGAGAGAGAGAGACAGAGAGAGAGAGAGAGAGAGAGAGTGTGTGTGTGTGTGTGTGGGGGGGGTGTGTGTGTGTGTGTGTGTGTGTGTGTGTGTGTGTGTGTGTGTGTGTGAGAGAGAGAGAGAGAGAGAGAGAGAGAGAGAGAGAGAGAGAGATAGAGAGAGAGAGAGAGTATCATCTGAGAAGATGAACTAAACCCATCTGTTGCATGTGCTTGAGACCACTTCCCAGTGGCATCCTTAATGTCTGTATCATCAAGAAAATAGGCCTCTTAATCGCCTTCATTAGTCAAGCTGGTGAGACAGTAACAAATCAATAATGGTAACGAATTATACCAATTCCACCTGTTAAAGAAAACAACGTATTCATACAGCAAATAAGTGTAGGGCATCAATTACAAGCACACAGAGTGGCACCGTAATTTCATGTTGCTTCAGAAGACCTTCATGAACAAACAAACAAACACACACACACACACACACACACGCACACACACGCACACACACACACACACACACACACACACACACACACACACACACACACACACACACACACACACACAGTAAGCTGTCAAATGCTTTTAATTGAGTCCTGCAGAGTAATGACTTACACTCTGCTCAAGGTAAGACTATCAGAGAATTTAAAAACATAAATCTATGGTGACTTTGTCACTCTTTATGCTTCTATAAAGGCCACTTTAGAAAACTGTTCATTTGGTATTTATCTGCCCAACAAATACCCCATTTTTCTTTGACTGACCACAAAGTTAAGGGCAGTGGCAACCACAACAAACCTATATTTATGGAAAACCTTCAGAAGTGGAACAAGGGGAATTATTTTTACCAAGCATTAGAGCAGGCTGTGACAGGAGTACTTTGATGAAATGGGGTGCTGTCAGCGTCCCTCATCACCAATCACCACAAACGGCAAGGTCCTGTGGACGAGAGGGACCGACAGCCAGTCAGTGCACATCAGCGCGTGCAAGGCAGGCGACGGCTGCAATTGACCCAGCTTCCCATCACCACTGCCACCACTACCATCACCACCACCACTAAGCCCCCAACGATCACTTTCTCTTTGTCAAGGGAACCTTTTAGCTCGTTTCAATACACTACAAATGTCCTTGATATTAATTATTGTTTGCCTGTGGCTTTGGAGGAACGTCTGGGATGTGACGCAGTAATGGTGATGGATTACAATAGTCTTACAAATGGGCAGCTTATAAAACAAAGAAAATATTGTGACATAAAACAAACTAAATTTTGCTAAGACATTTTTGTACTTAATACACATAGCCGCCCATTTGCTTTTAAAAATGCAACAATACAAATATTTGTTTATTATTAAACCATGTACATATAATCAATTAATATTTTATAATTATTAAATGAGCTATCTAAATACATCTCAATATAATATTATAAATTCTTAAAATAGCAGATCAAAATAAAAAGATCATATATTCAATTTGCAACATTGAGATATTAAGTAGAAATAATCAAGTCTCTAAATAAAGTCTTTGATTTAGGGCTTTCATAACAATAACAACAGAGATAAAGAGTGGATATTATAATATTTCTGAATATTATCTTTTTTCTCTTTTTCTTTTTCCTGTAAAAAGCCAGGGTTTGGGTGTGAGGAAATGACATCATAGACCAAAATAGCTGCTATAACACAGTACAAACAGGAAAAGTAGATGCTGTCTTCTTAAACAATCTGAGTGATAGCTGCTTTAATAAGTTCACATGCATTTGATGCACTACAGTTAATGAAGTGATAGACATACTGACATGTGACAGAGGTTTCTGACTGAGCATGATGGAGTAATGCAACACTGGTGACATTTCTTTTGAAACAAAATAGTCAGATGGAGTTGCTTGTGCTAGGCAAAGTATTTTTGTCTTATTAATTCTCCAAGATAATATGTCTTGACAGAGCCTCCCAAAGCGGATCCATAAAGCAGCCCTGCAGAGAGCTTTGCCTAGGCTGGCCTTTTGAAGAAGTTATTGCTTTGATGTATGAGGGAGCAGATAAAACAGCATGGGGAGTGAAGAGTAATTGCACTGGGTCTAAGGGGGGGACAGTATTTTGCCCACACAATGACTTCAATCTCTGCCTTTCTCAGGCAAATGGACACTGGATCATACTCTGACCATGGTACCTCAAGATGATTAACCTTTTCCATGGGCCAAAGATTAATTACTGCATTGAGACATCCTACAAATTGCTATTTGGCTTTGTTTCTCCTGTAAAAAATCTACGATGCTTATGGGTCTCCTCCTCAGTGTGCTTCTTATTCATGGGTCATAGTTTATTAGTTGACGAGCCTAGCATGGTAGACTACTGAATATAATTTCAAAGTAAATTATATGAAGGCAAAACGAAGCTTTGAAGCCAATTATCTATGTTAGTTATTGTTTTTATTTTTTTTCCGCCAGTGAAGCATTATGCGGCTTCATGGGTGATCTGTCATCAAATTTTGTACAAACAGTAAGTGTGATAAATATGCCATCTTGTATTATTTGCTTTTAAGTTTAAATCTCTTTAAACAAACTGTATTTGATTTAATTGGCTGTGATCATGCTGTTTAAACTCATGCAGGTTCTTTGTGGCCAAGTATCAAAAACTTTTTATTGAACTTTGGGTAAACCCGATACCGGCAAAAGAGGAAATTTAATTAGAGGAAGCACAGGAAGATTTAAACCAGCTGAAACCATGGCATCGACATTGTGGAAAAATCACATCAACAGTGTTGGAAAAAGTGCTAAAGCCCTCAACTCAAGCTTTAGCACTTGACTACTACTGGATACTCTAGTGCAAATAACTTAAAAAAAAAAACGCTTAAAAAAAAACTCTAAGTGGTTGAGTAAAATACACTTCAGGTAAAGTGTTTAAACATTTACTTTTAAACATATTTTTGAGTGACTCACTAGCCTCTGCCTCTTCAGTCTACAGTAGTGTTGTTTAGATTATAACTGAGTCTATTGCAATGACCGAATGATATGAACTTTTTGTATAACAATTCAGTTTTTTTTTTCCATTTTTTTTCCATTTTTCTGAATGTCTGCATTTTTGCCTGCTAAGATATTCAATAGAAAATTGATATTCTTTTATTGTATTTAATTTGACGTTTTATTTAATATTTATAATATTTTTGAAGGACTATATCAACTGGCAAACCATCACACAAGCATAAATGTTAAATATTTAATGCATATGAGCTATTTTCATTCATCTTTGGTATCCTGGTCAGGGTTCAGTAAACTTGGAGCCTTTCACAGAAAAACTGGGCACATGGTAGGAGAATTTATCTGGCTGGGATGCCAGTCCATCACAAGGCACCACACAAACATTCACACACACACACACACACACACACACACACACACACACACACACACACACACACACACACACACACACACACACACACACACACACACACACACACACTCATTTATAGCTAGGAGCAATTTAGAGTCCAATTACTGGCTTGTTTTTCAACGGTGGAAGGAAACTGAAAAACCCAGAGGAAACTCGTGTGGACATAAAGACAGTAACATGAGCTCAGAATTAAAAAAGGATTGAGAACCTTTTTTGTCTCAGCAATGTGCCGATTAGGATGTGTCCATTTCTGACTTTTTTCTCCTACAAAATCCCTTTTTGCCTCTCCCAAGCTTTACAACCTATCTAACAATAGAAATGGTTCTTTACACCATAGACCAGCTGTCTAAACTCTCACAAATTATTAGATTTAATTCCAATTATTGGCAATAAAAACAAGATCTTGGCAGATGCAGCATATTTCTAAACTTGCCTAATTAGGCATAAATTGAAAATCTGGCAAAAACATCATTAACTGTCTTGTCTGCTGTTCCTCTGCCAATGAAAATGATCTTTAAAACATCGACGATCGATCATGGGAAGCATGATTCCTGCACCAATAGAGGAGAAACTACTAATGCAAACTATACCGTCTGCATCCATGTGGTCAAGTAACACTAGTCCTGTACTTCAAGACTACTTTTGTTGATCAAATACTTGTACTATAAAATCAGATCATGAGTCATATTACTGTATTTAACATTCCCATTCATGGTTCAATTAGAAGTACTGCTTGTATATCTGTAGCACATACGCAGTATTTTTTCTGCATTGAAAATGAAGAAAAAAAATCACTACCTCATCTAACTCAGCATAAAACACCTTTCAAAATGCATTAGAGGAATGTGTACACAGAGCAGATGGATAGTCTGAGCATGACATTTTTGTTACTGAATCATTTCTAGTGATGGATTAAGTTCGACATCGTAAATGTCAGCTATTGCCTGTGCCACGGATTGCATCACAAGCTGGCTAGCCCCATTGTAACCTCCACTGTTTAAGTTGAAGCTTACTCCGAGAAGGTTTTGTTTAATAGCAGGAGCAATACAAGCAATGTTCAGTCACATATTTCAACACAAGCACTCGTGTTATCACTGCAGTGTTTGGCAGAAATGCTAACCATATTGAATGTTAGTCTGCCATGAAATATCTTACTGCAGGAAATTGAGCCTTGGAGGGGAGGCCGAGAGCTATGATGTGTTCAATCCGAAAACACAATAAACTGGGTTGCATCATCCGTACATTCAGTCATCAATAAATAATGGGGTAAAATAATGCTTACATCCACCTGTCATTCTGCCGTTAGCAACATGGTGTTAGTGGGATTCCGCATCTCTGATTGCACATCCAGCAAGCTCTGTGCCCCTGATGGAGATCTTTCATCTCATAAATTATCTATGATATGTCTTCATTCTCTCTTGAGCTTCCTTGTTTGTGACGCAATAATTGGAGTAGATGCACTCTATTACTTTTTTTACTTTCTTTAGCGACCACTATAGTTACATCCTCCATGGATTTTAAATGGAAAGAAAAGAACAGACAAACTCTATTTCACAGTTTAACTCAGACAAGTTAAAAATAAAATGTGGGCATGTCCTGTAACCAAAGAACAATCCAAAACATAAAGTGAATTCAACAATAAACTAGGACATTTCTTTGGCAGAGCTTATGTAAAGGCTTTATATTATGTAAGAGGTATTAATGAATATATAATCATACCACAGTGCTGTTGAAGATTAATGATTAGATACTGTAAGATCATAAAACTTTGAAACTTCTTTATAAGAATTGAATACTTAAAATAAGCAAAATTTTCTGCTAATTTAAGGAGGTAATTGCAAGTATGAAACGTATAAATGTCTAGAAATAAATGTTTTAATCATTTTCCATTAGAATTGTTTTCCTTAAATTCTCTTATATTCGAGAAGTTTGAATCATTTTTTCGATAATCTGTCTCATGGATAAACTCGTTGTAAACTGTACCTTAGTCAGGTTTTTATTGCATTGAGATTTTCTTTAACTACAGTCTTCTTTACATACCAACATACATACTTTACATATCTCCTTTGAAATACTGGTTGCATATCCCTTGATTCGTATAATGTTATCAAGCTTATGAGCCACTGATGCTATTCCAGTCTTGTTTAGAAGTTTCGTTCCCTTGTTGTTTGTTTTTCTTCTTGCAATTTCCTCTTTAGGAGGTGCAAACCTTTTACTGCTAGCATCCCGAGTTCTGCTAGCATCATCAACAACAATTATTGAAGCTGTTCCATGGATCACGATCACAGACTTTTATTCTCAACACTTTGGTATTTCTAATATTTCGGTAGAGGTTAATATTGGTTCCAGAACTTTTGTGGCTCCTTGTTTGTGCTTCTTTGTGATTCTCAATCTGACCTTCTGATTCATACTGAAGAGTGCATTCCATTATATGGTATGAAACCTTCATCAAACGGCGGATTGTGATCCCTTCACCTTTCTTTGAGTTTTTCCTCACAGCTCTTATAATGTTTTTTAATCAACTGCTGTTGTTTTCTTTAGCCGACCTGTTCAAGGTCCGGTTGTTAGTAGTACACATGTGGTTTCTTTCTTTTCTTGGACCATTTTCTGGTGCCAAATTGTTCTCTCATCAAGATGTAAAATCAGGAAATGAAAGTGGAAATATTCCTCATTTAATATCATACCCAATTGTCTTCGGTGTCTAGCAAAAATGAAAGAACTGATCTTGCCATTCCTGTGCTTTCAGATGAGACTATAAAGGCATACTGTATACACATAAATATTAACCAGTGTGAAAGTTTATAATTAAGCATCTATAATAATGAGTTCTATTCTTTGAATGCTATCATCGAACTTCCAGGTTGGGAAAAGCATATATTTGGTGAAACTCAAGCTGGTAAATAAAGAATAATCCAAACATATATTCTATAGGCACAAAGGTCATATACCTTAGATTTCCTCTTTAAAAAATCACATGAACCCAGAATGTTTTTCATAATTTCCCTCTTGGCCCTGCGATGGTCCTCTCGCCTATCTTTCTTCCTGTTTCATCACTCAGTGTTGCTGCAGCAGAGCTGGCCAGTCCTCAGTGGCTCCAGCTGTGACATATCTGTCAGTCTGACCTTGAATCACTGTGCAAGGCAGTAAGCAACTAGAGACAGCCAGTGACAAATTAGCGCTGCAATCTGTCGTGCCTGAGACAGCCGTGTGAAATACTGCTGCTCTTGACTCAATGTGATAGATAAAAAAAAAGATAAAATATGCATCACCATTGGTTTCAGTCAGACAATAGTAAAAATGGCAACTAGCAAGAATTACTCTTCAATTTGAAAGGTGCATGCGCTAAAAAAAAGCTCAATGAGAAATGCTGATGCAACTTGGCTTAAGCCTTTTTCGCGCTCATCAACATTAAATCTTCGACAGAACTGAGACGAGCAGCCAGATAATACTGTTGGGCAAAAAAAAAAGAAAAGGAAAGAAAGAGTGGCAGCACTATGAGCTTCACACTGACTTGTGTTTTTCATCTCAACTTGAATTGGGGTCTCCTGGAAAGTTGCAGCCAAACAGAAGTGATGGAATGAAAGTAATTTCCACTTCACTTCAAAATGCTTTTTTTCCCCCATTTTCATGACTTTTTCTAGGAGCTTATGGTTAAATTCGTAATCAGACTCAAATCTAGCTTGAAGAGAAAGAGAAACCTAATTTGATAAGAAGGTAATGAAGCTACACAGTAATTATCCTAGATAACCTATTTGTGGCACTGGTTGAGCAGTGATGAGAATTCTATTTAGCATAGCTGGCTGATTCCTCTATTTTGATCAGGCAGAAGATTTGCTTTATAACCCAGACCAATTTACTTTGAACTCCCAAAGATGCCAGGGATCATTACATTGAGAAACTTCAAATACCCTTGTGGGACTTGATGATTCAAAGCAAGAGGTATTAAATCTTAACTGATAGCATCACTATTATGCATGCCGTTCCTGCAGTTTCTTTTCTTTTCCCCCTGAGGTCAGCCTCCATGTGCTACACTAGAACGGATTTTACAGTGGACGACAAATCAGATATATGACTGTAATCATTATAATCCATTAAACACTATGCAAATTTGTTGCACATAAATGCAGCATTTTGTGAAGCCACAAACATCAGCTCACATCCAGGTTAATTTGATACCTCATAAATTAACAGGGCTTCAGTTCCAAGGTGGGTTTGGTTTGTTTTTGAAACATTCACTTGCCATCAAGGAATGATATTATCCTCACTGCTAATAGTGCTGTACCATTCCCCCTTGTTAAACGAATAGAGCCGGTTATTAAAACTGACAAGATTAATTAAACAGACATAATTTAAAACATTAAGAATCTATCAAATGAAAGCAGTGGCGTATAATTAACTACAGAACTTAGCATTCAATCGCTGTGCATTCTGTTGGCAAGGAGACATGAATAATACTTTCTGTTTCAAGGTACCAGTGCTCTCTAAAGACACTTCCTTTCTTGAGAGATGCTTGGCCATTTCCAAGCATCAATTATGCATAAAGCCTATCTCCTAGGATTACAGTGGCATTTACTCTTGGTTTATTCCTAACTTTATACAGCTATTAAAAACTGTGGTTTTATAAGTGGGGGGAAAAGGTGCTTAAAAATAAAAAAAACACATGATAGTGATATTGAAGCGTGTGAAGTGTGTGAAAACGAGAGATACACCATGACATATTCAAAGCCAAAAGCAGAAAGGTTATGCCCAGTGCAAACAGCTGGAAGAATAAAAATATGCCCCATAATCAATCTGACATTCATTCTCTCTCTAGAGTTCCCAGGGAACTAAACCGCTCCTCATGTTATAGTGTGCAATTACACAATATCTCTCATATGGTTACTTCGTTTGTACACTCTCCAAAAAAGGATACTAATCTGTACCTTTTTTTTGTTGTTGTAGAGTTGGAAACCTCAGGAACTTTGATATGTATATTTCACCTGGAAATGAGGATATATTGTACCTTTAAAAATACATAAAATATGTAATTGTACCATACTTGTTGGGGCAGAGACACCATTTTAAGGGCTGAAAATTGTCAGAACCCCGAGCCAATGGAGCGTTCATCACTATGTCTTCTAGCAATGCTTTCATATACCACAAGAATATCTCTAAACACCAAAATCCTACATTTTGCACTGTATAAAATCACAAGTTGTGAAACCATTGAGATTCATGTACTATGGCATTTCATAAAAGTTTACACCTGATTTTTATACCTGAGTGTGTGCCTGTGTGCTCTTCAGATGCAAAATATAGTATGGATGATTTTTACTATGATTTTGTAGTGTTCCTTAACCTGTGTAGCACATTAATGAGTTTTTTTTAATGATACTCTGTGTGCTGCCAGTGTCGAGTGTGTTGGGTGCAGCACTGTTGTGGTCTGGTATAAAATGGGCTCAAGAGGAGCTCCAAATTAAATTGAATGACAGTTGATCTGACAGGTTGATCTGAGTATTTTAAAATACTCCATAAATCAAAAATTGCTTACAACAGTAGATACAACCTCCTGCAGGTCCAGCCACATTTTACAGCCCAAGATTGAGAACCATAATGCTTTAGAGTGCATTTTAGTGCAATTTTAAGTACTTTACATGCACAGAAAAAATATTTAACAAAGCAACAAGCAATGGTGCAATTTATACCTTTTTGTAAGAGTGTATGCAGTATTACTGATGGAGCAGTTTTGCAGATGCACACGTTGATTAAGCGCAGTCTTCACATTTTAAAATCTAACTTGTATGTAATTTCCACAAAACTCAGTGAATTTATCAGTGATGATTTCAACACTAATGGAAGAACAAGCAGTGGCGTGATGACTTCAGTTCTGGACAGTTTTCAAAACTTCCTATAGTATTAAATGTCAGCATCTCAAAACTATTCTCCAGCTTAGAGAGTTTTTAAGTAGTTTGAATGCATAACAGTACTGTCCTTATCTCAACAAATCTGTGCCGATGCATCTGTTGAACATCATTCTTCTTCATAATCTACAGGAATTTGCAGGAATCTTTTGAGACTTGTGAACCCTGCTGTTTGTCTAATGCGAACAGGTCAAACTTTTAATCTCCAATCTATCCATGTGACACTGGCCTTTGATTTCCTCTAAATAGAAGCTACATTGTTAAAATTAATGACAGCACATCCCATAGGTGTCCCTCAGGGATGTGTGCTAACCCTTTGCCTATTATCGATTTACTCTAACAACCTAGGATTATACTCTTGCTTTATCAAAGTACAGAAATATCCAGAAAGCACAACTTTAGGGGCAATTATACTAGCACAAAGGTGCTGAGAGAGCTGTCACTGAGAGCTACAAAGCCAATTAATTGAAATAACCTGATCTGAAATGTTGCAAAAGTGAAGGTAAAAACTTCAGAGGACACCTTTGGGAATTTTATAAATAGGAAGTATAAATATACTGCTGTGTATAACTCCTGAACTGGAAAAAAAATACATTTTAAGTCATAATTAATGGCTGTCACTCACAGAGAAGCATATACTATAAGTTCCATTCCAGCAATTATCAATTTTCTCAGGCACTGGTAGGCTTTAAAACATAATGTGCATACAAAATAATGAAATATATTGTTTATATTTTGTAGTTTTACTATTTGACATGCAACCCAAATAGAGATGTGGCATAAATCAAATATAGCTCAACAATGCATTATTTCTAATTTCTGCATTAAGTCTAATTGACAGCATAATATAAAATATGTCAATTTATTATACATAATATACGTGTTCTTAAGCATTTTTAAGCGTTTTCTAAATACTAAACATGGTAGAGAGAAAAATATAAACTTTAGGTTCTGTCAATTTGTGTAATTGTACTTAGTTTGGCTTTGACTATACAGTCTGTGCTAAAAAGAATTCAGCCCCAGCTTTACATCTTCAGGCAATTCTGTATATGTGTATTTCTTATGATTATCGTTGATACTATTGCTCTTTGTTCAACAGAAATCCAAATGATTCTGCTCTAAGAAATTTGTTAAAAGCAAAGAAGCTGTATTGTGTGTGAACATTTTTGTACATTAACCATGAGTGTTAACCCAAACCGCTCCCAGCCATGACACATGACCAAATCTGTCTAGTTTTGACATTTTTCACCAGAATTTTGAGGTAAGCGATCATGCCATGTTTAAAGAAAGTCCTGGTTTTTCAGCATTTGGTTGAAGATGATTTGACTTATTATATGCTGAAATGCTCATATAAAGACCCTTATATAAAGTCTGCATATGTGTCTGGCCGTGCGTCAGTCCTCGAGCCAGTTCAAATACAGTCACTCAACAGCATATCTCTAATAGCAAGTGGCAGACTGCTCTGTGCAAAGAGCAATATTGACACAAGTGTTTGCAGGAAAAGAGTGCCCATCTTATTATCTGGTGGTTGGCATGAACACGGAAGCCTTGTGGCTGCAGAGAAGCTTCACTGCCCATGTTTGTACAGCTAACAAATCTGCACGCCTGGTTAGTTGAAGATTCAGAGAACACCGCTATTGTCCATCACATATTCTGTGTCTGGCTCTGATAACATGTGTGCAGTCCAGTCATGGAGAAAGGAAAAAAGATTGCATCATGACAGTACGTTGTATTATTTCAAAAGTAGGATCCCTCTGGCATGAAATACTGAATTCAGCAGTCAGACGCGTTTCTTATTTGTTTGCGTTTAATCATTTGCATGAAGGCTTTTCGAGGAAATGTGACTGGAATACAAATGTCGAAGTTCAAAATGCCTACTAGCTTAGCTCACTCAGTTAGAACGGCACCACAAGTTTGTGATTGTGCATAAGATGAGCTGGCGGCAAACTAGCCGAAAAGTGAATGAATATAAAGGCCTGCGCTGTCTATCTTCACCTCCACAGAGGCAGGAATGTGGGAGTATTGCACCGTTTTATAGTGTGATGGCTTACTTATTCACACAAAATTCAAAGCCTCTACAGGCCTGGTGTATTACAGGAAGAAACAATGATAGAGTAACTGGAAGGTAATATTCAAAAACTAGCTGAATAAAACTTCCATCTTTACATTTTCATTCAGATCTTCAAATCACTCAGCATGCATAGAGTATACATTTCTTTAAAACTTTTGATCAAATCCAGGTTAATTAATCAAAAAAGTATGGTTTTTCTCTAGAAAGTCACTTTCAAAAGTACTAAAGCAGAGGTCACACAAATTTAAACTGGAGATATAGTTAGATTAAATTATGTTTTATGTGAATTATATAAAAAAGGTTAAACACTATACTGTTTGTGTATTTAATTACTGATTAAAGCATGAAATTTGATAAGTAATGGGAAAGTGTAAGGATGTTCTGACACAAACTTGAAAAAATTATTTACAATTTATAACGTTATAGACATGATATTTTCCTCTTATATCTCACCAAGTCAACACTTTTTTCAACATTATATTTGGCCCAAAAGAACAGACTCGTTGCTCAGTTCACAGTCAAGCTGCTGTTTAACGCAACAGTCCAACCCTGCACGGTCACTATCTCTCTTTTTCTCCTCCTCCCCCTTCTCCATCTGGACACAGAATTCTCATCTGACTCTGCATCCTATTCGCAACTTTTCTCCTCACTCGGCTTCAGTGCATACAGTATTTCAGACAGTTGTAATAGTTGTCACGGATGAAAACATCTACATTCAGTCTAATCAACCATAGTTATGAAAAACAAATGAAAGGGTTTGTGCTTGATTTTATCTTCCAAATGTTTTTTTTTCCTAAATTCCAAATTCTAGTTTCTGAATTTTGAGTTCTAAATAATAAAAGTTTAAATTCTTAGTTATTCTGAGTTCTAAATTCTGAATTCTATAATTTGAAATCCAGTTTCTAAGTTACATGTCCTACATTCCAAATTCCAATTTCTAAATTTTGAGTCTTAATTAAACAGTTGGGTTTTCTAGTCAAAAGTAAGAAGAAAAAACACCCACTGATTTATGATGTCTCATTATGTTCTGTATAGTATATAACATAGACTTTTTTTTTAAGGAACTTTCAGAAGTAATCATTTTAGACACTATTTGTTTTTTGTTTCATCGTTGCTGTTTGAAAAATTCCAGCCACCAGGTAACGCAAATAGAAAATGTTGTTTACACACTTGTATTACAGGGCTGTTTTCCTGCAAGCACAATGTACACCACACCTTCTTCTAAGATCAACAAGGAGGACGTTAAGGCACCACAGATGAAAGCAGAACATGGCTGCAGGTGCATGTTAATATTGGACCAGACGTAAGGGAGGCCACTCATTTGATGTCAACTGAAGGAGAAGCATGCACATGGGTGACTGAATTCCACTATTACTCCGTCTTGTCATGCTTGATTTCAAATAACAGCAGGTGCGTGGATATCACCAGGACATATCTGCTTTTTCACAGGCTGTCACAGGTGGGGAGGGAAAACAGAGAAGAGAGTCAGAGCAGAATGACAGCCTCTCCACAGTCAAGCTATTTACATGACAGCCAGGCAATTGCATAGGAGCAGAAACCTTCAAAGCATTATTACAGAAATACTTCAGCATCAATGGCCTACTTCCCTCAAATTTCAGGATTTTAACAAAAGGCTCTCTCATACGACTGTATTAAATGGGATGAATCCATGGATATCTTACTTGACTCTATTTAGTTATTTACCTTTGAAGTAATTTATGTTTTTAGGTGAAAGAGTACTTTTTATATACCAAAAGGTGACTTTAATAGATTTGAGAATAGAAATAAAATACACTCACCAAACCTTTTGGTAGAAACACTTGTACACCTGCTCATTCATGCAATTAGCTAATAGTATTGGCAGTAGTGCAATGCATAAAATCATGTTGATACAGACACCAGTTCTGGGTTTTGTTCACATCGGCCATCAGAATGATGGAAAAAACATGATCTCAGTGATTTGGACCATTGGTGCACCTTGGCATATTTCTATAACTGCTGAACTCTAGGGATGTTTATACATAACAGTCTCTTGAGTTTATAAAAATGGTTCCATTAAGACAAAAGCATCAAAGAGTTCTGTGAATGGACACGTCTTGTCGAATAAAGAAATGTAGGATGGCCAGACTGGTCCGAGCTGACAGACAGGCTATGGTAACTTAAATAACCAGTGTGTTCTATTGTACAGCACCTCAAACCTTGAGGCAGATGGGCTACAACAGCAAAAGTCCATGTTGGGTTCCATTCCTCTCATCCAAGGACAGAAAGCTGAGGCTGCAGTGAGCAGAGGCAAACCAAAACTGGATAACTGAAGACCGGAAAAACGTAGGCAGTTTTAATGAATCTCGAGTTCTCCTGAGGCACACAGATGGTGGGATCTGAATTTAGTGCCAACGGCATAACTCCATGGACCCAACCTGGCTTGTGTCAACGGTCCAGGCTTGTGGAGGTGATATAATGATGTGGGTTTTGTTTTATTGTCACACCTTGGGCCCATTAATACCAATCAATCATTACTTGAATACAACAGTCAATATAAGTATTGATGCTGACCATGTGTATCCCTCCAAGACAACAATTTACCATCTTTTAAAGGCTACTTTCAGCATAATGCACCATGTCACAAAGCAAAATTTGTCTCAAAATGGTGTCCTGAACATGAAAGAGTTCTTCCGTGGCGTTCCAATAACCTGATTTGAAACCAATAGAACACCTTTGGGATGTGGTAGAATAGGAAATTTTGAGACTGTCATGTCAACATGGACCAGAATCCCAAATGAATGTTCTCAACATCTTGTGGATTCTATATTATGAAGAGGAAAAGCAGGCCCTAGCCTGTATTAGTGTAGTTCATAAAAGTGCTTGTATAATTCAATAATTTTTGAATAGTTCAGAAATTTAATAAACTTTTTATAATAAAATTATTTGAACTTTTTGATTTTATGTATTTATTTTTATGTTTCTTTATTTCTTTATTTTAGTGTACGTAAAAAATCAGTAATCATTCATTTTTGTAAAGATTTTTTATTACAGTTGAATCAACATTGTTGCCACAGACAAAACAAAACACAGAACAGCGGTTACTTAAGCAAACCTAATCCTTTGTGGAACTTATTAACTATTTACTCTCAGATCAAACAAATGATATTGTAGTCCTAAAGTAGCAAAAATGAGCAATAAATATATATATCATCGCATTACATATTATAAATAAATAAACAATCCAAATAAAAAAAATCTGAACTATTTCATAAAAAAATTACATATTTTCTAATTCCATTGTTAGATTTTAACATTTGAGGGAATTTAAAAATCAGGTCAAGAGTCAATAAAAAAATCATAGTGTGTTCAAAAACTTTTGAGTGGCAGTGTACATCAGTCATAATGCAGCTTTAATGCTTTGGTTTTTTTTAACATGACATGTTTCTCTATCCTTCATAAAATTGCATGTATTTTCCCCCAGCTTCCACCAGTGTCAGGTTTGGAACTTGTTTTTTTGGTTTGAACCACCTACGATGAGTCAGAATAACAACCAATTCTTTCTGCACAGGAACATTTCAATATTGGTTTTTATTTATTTATTTGTTTGTTTGTTTGTTTGTTTGTTTGTAAAACATCTCTAACCAAATCAGAATTCTTTAACTTCATTAGGAAAGTAATGAATAATTTGCTGATTAGGAGAAACTTGTCCATGCTTATAAAATTTTTATACCAGCATAGAGTATCTGTACCAAATTTCTTTCAGTTCTCACCATCAGTGAAGGATTCTGATATTTATGTATTGCGTTGTTAACATTGAACGTTAAGGTTCCTTTAACTAACACTGATGTTATATATTTAGAAAAATAGTAAATATAGTACTGCAATATGGCAAATTTTAGCATTAAGGAATTGTAAGTAATGTTACGGCTACAACTATGATAAATCAATTCAATTGAAAGTCACAGATTTCCATGATTAACTCAAAACAGGGCTAAATGTGGAATTTAAGACCATTCAGCAAGCTTACAAGCAAGCTCGTCTTACAGAAAGCTTGTTAAATAAGAAAGCTTTATTCTTAGATTATGTGGAGTGTCTGTCAAACTAATATTTGTGTGTATAGTTTACCTGTTACATTAAGATCATTGCAGTTGTAACTATTGTAAACTGCTGTGACAAATAAATGATCATCACTTTCTGACTGATCCAACTCGAGAATGGAACACTACAGTAGCGTAAGCTTTATTAAAGGTGGGGTCTCCATTGTTTGAAAGCCAATGTTGACATTTGAAATCACCAAAACAAACACACCCCTAACCCAAATGGGTCCCACTCCTTTATTGATAGCTCCACCCACACATACATACAGTATGTAAACCAGGCAACTAATGGAAAGAAATGTGTCTTTGTCATAGCTGAAGGGAAGAAAAATACGATTGCAGATAAACAAATCATAATCATGCAAAAGACGGCATATATTTGTTCTGTGAAACAAAGCAAAACCAACGTTACTCACCTATCGAGAAGGAAAAAAGCGCCTCGGCATCTTAAGTAAAGTCGAATTTCCCGAGTCAGTAACTCCTGAGCTAAACGCTGTTACTACACAAAACGCGGTTGTAGCTGCCTCTCTACATTACTTCGATAGAAAAGAGGTGTTATTTGTGTAGTAACAACGTTTAGCTCAGGAGTTATTGACCCGGGAAACTCCAATCTGTGAATATGCAGCCAACTTCCCGCTCCTTCAGTTCTCTCCAGTGCTGGAAAGCTGATCCTATATTAACACGGGTTAATTATCGTAAGACTCTCTTCGCTTTCTCTCTTTGTTTTTAATCCTCCATGTCAATGTTAAAACCGCTTTCTGCTAATGTCACACATGTGCACTGAACACTCTCCACCCATATTGACAAGACACGCCCCTTTCTGCTCATTGACTACATGTTAGTTTTGTTTTTGTTTCGTTTGGTGGCCCAACTCAGTTTTCTGAAGCATTCTCAAACAATGGAGACCTTTAATGATGAAGTTCATAGTCATCACAAGTATCACAACGCAAAGCATTACCCTTTTATTTATTATTCTTTATATCTCAAAATCCATAAAGAAAACCCTGTTTCTCTTATGTAAGGTAATTATATTATTTAAGACAGGTACATCATTTCCTAACCACATTTGAGATAATGTTGTCCAAAATGACTTGTGTAGAAAGAAAAGTTGCAGCTACAGATGTGAACGGTGAGGGTTCACAGTTAATTATGTGCAAGCACAAAACTTCAACATGAAAGCATAATTATCCTTAGACTAAATGTTCCAATATTAAATGTTTGAGAATGAAATGCTGAGGTGGCTTTATTCTGAATATCAGCTAATACATAGCCATCCTGCATTGGTCAAATTTCATATTATGGCATGCTTAGGAATGGACTTACGCAAATATGCCACATTTCAATTATCAATAATCTGATTTCTTATACTCTGGCTTAAATGTAGTCTATTAAATCAGGTATCAGGCTATTGCTCTAGGTCTACTTACTCCATCTGCTATTTATTGACAGCACCCAGGTAAATTCAAAATATTGCTAAATGACTCAGAGCATCGAGCACATCTTGATTCCCTCCAATATGCAATATATTGAGTAGCATTTATCGCACTCAAACACCTGTAATGAAATAAGCAATCCATCCCATTCTTTTTTAGAAGTGACAGCATTAGCAGAAGTATTTTCTGGATAGCCATGCCACTCTCGCCTAGCCTTGCTGTGTCAGTGCCAGTGGTATGCCCTAAAGTAGCTTCTCTTTAATGTGCAGTAATCTCAGAGTGTGCAGCACTCTCACTCTCCGCTGTAGGAGAGACCGAGAGCTCTTCTTCCGTACAGTCACAGTTCTGCCAATGAGATGGAACCTATTCAGACCCAGCACTCAGCGTGCATGTCTGTAGAAAGCTTATACCACTCCATGTTGATCCTTCTGGAGTTTTATTTATCTGGAGAATGCGGAGATGGACATTTTTCTTTCACCCAAACTTTACAGTCTTTTCTGACTTTTAAGCAGAACCACAACGTTCTCTCGCAGAATCATTTGAAGTGTATGGTTGAAATAATAATGAGCTGCGTATTTCCTTCATCTTGCATCATCTCAAATACAATTTCTATTTGAAGACATTGTTTAGTCAGAGAAGGGACATTTGAAGGAACTGTGCAGTTGCTCTCTGGTGGAAAATGAATACAATGAGTAATATATGAGAAATGTGGCAGCTCACTGTACATTTCCATTAATGTTGAAGGCTCTAGTCCTTTTGGAGGATGCTGAAAGAAAGAAGGACACCCCATATACTTGAAGTCTTTGAGCACCTGTATTATGCCTTGATGATGACTAAGTTTAAACAGTTACAACCAAAGGTTCATTCATTGGGATTGAGCAACAGAGTTTGGCCTTCAACAAGGTTTTTATAAGGATTAATGTTGACAGAAGAAAGAATACTACAGCTACAGAAGGTGAGTGAAAATGGCAGTGTATACGGTTTACATCCAAATTAGTCATCACTAGTTTTTACCTGCAAGATACATTTCTTTCTATCAACTCAATACCAAATTGGAAATAAAACATCATACATGTGCTTCAAATGAGACATGTGTAGCCACACAGCTAATGCAACAGCAGGAAACACTTGCAGAAATGAAGATGTTTTTAAGGGCATGAATGCAAAATTGGGCTGCTTGACTGAATCTTGATGGTACCACAGTCTATGCGGTAAGGATAACATCATTTTCCCTCTATAATTCAGTGCCATTTATGTCCAATGTGGGAGGATGGTAGCTCACAATGCTAAAATATCTGTCCTCTTAGCAGCCATCTTGGTGACACACCTAGACAGTTGCACACAAAAAAAAGTGACATCGTAACACAGTGAAAAGCCCATGCACAGATAATAACACACAACAGATCCATGATTGAAAAAACAAAAATTGGTACAATGTAAAATTCAGAAGAAAACACTCTATCAATGCTTGGAATTACAGCTTAAATGAATTTGAATGCTGAATCCTTACATAAAGCAGGTAAATGGGCTGTATGTGATTTTGTGAAACATGGATACAGCTCAGGAGCTCAGGATATGGTGACATCTGATGCCCCCGAGCCACAGTGACTTCATCTGTATAGAACTTCTTTTTTGTTTATAACAACACGAAAAAAAAAAAAAAAACATAATTTTTTTCAAGGCTGCTCTGGTCGCTACATGTGCTTGACAATGGTAACGTTATTCAAGGCTGTTTTATGGTAAAGTCAGCCAGAGAGTGGGTCAAAACCTCAGAATTGTTTTACATACGGTCTAAATCAATACAATAGCTATTTACGTAGTATATTAGTCAGCATGCTTAAATAAACCTAGGAATAAGTATCTTATGTATCTTATTAGCATTACCAGAAATGTTTATGTAGGTAGTGCAGAAGGAAATGGGTCTCCTCAATTTCAAGTATTCCAAAAATATTTGTGAATTCAAAAATCATTCAGGACAGTTGGAAAGACAGCAATGTTTTATCTGTATTAAGAGTGTAAATACATTTACCAACAAACTAAATAGCTTTTTTGTATTAAAGGTTTTCCAGCCACCCTGATGATGGTTATGCAGTCAGCTGGTATCATATTTCAAGCACTGGCTTGTTTCTACTTTTGCTGAGTAACTTATTCAGATAACATTAGCACAACAGAGTACCTGCAGGTAACTTTAGCTAGCTTGCTAGTGAAATTGGTTTCTGATTTCAGTTTCATAGTTTTCCAAATGTAATTATGTCGTACAGATATGTAATAGCAGTACGAAAGAACACTGAACGACACAACCCATGAACCCACATCACATACCTCACTAATCATACTCATCTCTGTCTCATTATGCCTTGTTAGCACTATTACTTCAATTTTCTCACTGTCTTTGTACTTGTTTGTTGTTGTGTTCTACCACATGTCTCATAGTCTGGATATTTTTTGTATAGTCCATGTTAATCGTTCTTGCTTTCACTGCTTTGTTTGTTTTGACCTTACCTAGAAACTTACCTTACTTTTTCTCCAAACTTCTTTAGAAACCTTGAGCAATCAATGGATGCAGCAGATTATTCTGAATTCCAGCAAGGGCTCCTGAAAAAAGGCGTAAGGAAGGGAGATTGGGTCAATTCAACTAGAAACCCAAATAATAAACCCTTTTGCAACCATACTTTTATCCAAACATATATGTGTTGAATGATGTAAATAGCTGTATCTTCTACTTAATGCTAATTTTCACTCATGCACCTATTTCTCTTATGCACGATAGTCCATCATATGTTCTTGCATTCATAAGGCAAAATATAATTTTCTTAACTACATATCCTGGCATATGTAGCTCTGCTGGTGTATTTATGACTGCACAGGACATTTACAGTATTTGAGCTAGGTGAGGGACAGAGCTGTAATGGCCGTTACACTCTCAGCTCACGGTAATTATCAGGTCTGCTGGAGGGTTGCGCTCTCATGCTGCTCACTTCTTCATTTTCGTGTTGTTATGTAGAGGTGTTGTTGTGGGAATGGAATGAGAGGTGGCACTGTGTCCCAGAGCAAAGCATGCATCTGCGGCACTGCTGAATCATTCCTCAGCACAGCCACGCAAGCTCTCAGATGTGCAAGAACAAATTAGAATCACCTTCCCTGCCTTGTCAAGAGATGTCTTGTGGAGAGGGGGTACTCACACAGGTTGCTAGGTTTGAACAGGCAAGGGTGGACAAATGAGTAAGACACATCCTCTGCCGTGTGTTTTCAATCCAGCTGGCTAACATTGCTGGGAAAGGTAATCAGAGTGTATAGCATACTGATTAGCTTGAAGAGAGAAAATATATGTATTAAGAGTGTGTCCTGGAGAACTGGACACAATGTTCTAGCTAAAGGCCCCTGGCAATTATGCACACACAAGGAAAATTAGCCTCCTTCAAAAAGCAGTGTTGGCTAATAACACATTCTGAGCACAGCGCTATTAGATAGTTGGTTAAGTCGTCTCTGGGTTGTTCATTAGAATTTTTAGGCGATGAAGGAAAAAGTAATCATGTAAGGCTGCCACATACATTGTAGAAGGGAATCTACACCCTCCAGAATTCTTGCAATTGTGTCTTATTTGAGTCTGTTGCTTCTAAAGAGCTTGTAGTTTTATTGAAGTATGCACTCATAATGACAAAGTCTGATTTCTATCCAGACACTTAATAGCATGAAATCTGCTAGACTTGATGTGTGACTGCTTCCACTGGAGCATTTATTCCCTGATATGTATGCAAGCACGCAAGCATGACTTCCTATATTTTTCTCTACTCGCATGTGTAGAACTCTGTCAAACTGATAATGTGCTGTTATTATAATGTGGATATGATAGTTCCTAAATTATTAGCCAGAGGTATTTAATCGATTCTATTCACACCCATAACATTTAGTGCTAATTCTCAAAGTGGGGTTAGTTACCCCATACGGGGACAGATTTATAAATGGGTTAGTGAGAGTTGCTGTTTAATTAGTTTATTTTGCAAATTAAGGTTACACATATTACTCAAAGTATGATAAAATGCTTTGTTTGCTATTATTTATTATTTTGAAATGTTTTTGGAGGGTTTTTCATTATCTTGACATGCTACACTAGCTCAGCAAAGTTCAGCCAAAAAAAGACAAATTTTTCTGTCTTATACTAATTTGTTAACAATATGAAGTGGCTCTGATTCTGTAGAACAACAGAAATGACATAAGATTTTGTGAATATGGATTTCCAAGCAAGAATTTGGAAACATGCAGAAACAAAACATCCAAGAAAAAAAAAAACAATATATATATATATCTATATATATATTTATATATATATATATATATATTTATATATATATATATATATATATATATATATACGTATATATATATATATATATATATATACGTATATATATGATGATATATAAAGTATATTTGACTAAAAAGTGACTAAACTTCCCTCTCTTCCAATAAAGAAAGGTAAAAGCTAATCATGCCTAATGTTTGCTGGATGTTTTTTAGCTTCCTAGTGGTTTTTATGGCTTTGTGATAAAATTTGTTAATGCTTTTACTTACCAATGTAATAGTTTGTTTAATTAACTTGCTAGCATTTTGCTTAGATTACTAATTATAATAATACAATTATATAATTAATATATTGATTACAATATTAACTTGGCAAATAGCTAAAAATTTGTTACAGATGTAATAGTAAACATAATGTGAGCTTGGATTTAATTACTTAATATGTAATTATCTTAAAAATTCACAGGCTTATTAGCAAACACGTGAAGGAGGTAAAATTGAATAGTTAATATAATTGTGTGTGTGTGTGTGTGCGAGTGTGTGTGTGTGTGTGTGTGTGTGTGTGTGTGTGTGTGTGTGTGTGTGTGTGTGTGTGTGTGTGTGTGTGTGTGTGTGTGTAACTATTTAGAGGCATATTATTCCCACAAAAAAATCATTTTATAAGTAATGAAGTATGCAAAGTATTACAAAATACTGCATTCATCTTTGACAGTTACATACACACAGAGTGGCAGAGAGTTTTTTTAAATATAAATAATAAAGACTTTGTAAGGAATATGTCTATCATTTCTGATATTTATTCGTAGTTAGGGAGGTGGAGGTTTTCTGAAGAGACCAGGAAATTGGATTTGGTTAGGTTTTTTTTGGTTCTCACTTGCATTAAATATGAATCAAGGAAGCATGTAATGAGGCTGAGACCCAAATGGATGGTGTTAAAGTTGATTGATGACTGACCATCCACTGTTCCGGATGATCAGATCACATTTGCTTGATAAAATCTCAAATCAAGCTGTCTGCCTTCTGAGGAGACCCAACTCACAAACGGTGACGTTTATTGAGTTCCTTCATGGACCGTTATGGAGAGTTTCAGTAAATGTCTTGACTGTGGAAATGGAAGTGACGTGTGATATACTGACTATTTACTTTAGATTTACGGATACAGAAACAGCTATTAGTAGTGTTTCGTTTATGAACAGTAAAAATAAAAATAAACAATGAACTTTTTAGGGAAAATGTCAGCTTATGGATACTGATCAAGACTTATTTTTATATGCTGCTGAGGCCAGAGTTGAACATGGTGGATTAAGTCCCTGGTTTTTATACAGGGTAAAATCCTGGGACATTATCAGCCTTGAAAATCCTCCCTGGAGCTGCTGTAAACATAGTGCCTCCGATCAAGAAGGGTGGTCATTGAGCTGTAAGGAAGGATTTGTTGATGGAGCTTCCAGTACATTGTAACAACTGACACATTCTTAAAAATCAAGCTCATTTATAGTCATATAAATACATATATATGCACATTAAACTTACTGAATTAGTTGTATCCTGTGCAGTTTCCCACATTCTTAACTGTTTATCAGTATGACATCCAATAATATCCAATATCAGTTTATGATTCAAAATACAATATCTGTTTAAGAAAAAGTCAAATATTTGACTACTTTTATGTACAGTATATTGTACTGCACTGTACCTTGGTAACTAGAAATGGCCCTGAGTGAGAAAACAGCAGCGTGGAGAGGAGACACTGGGGTAGGACTGAGATCTGCACAGGGGAACATCGGGCACAATTGAGGCATGCAGCATGGATTAGCTTAAGAAAGCCAGGCAGCCAGAGATCAAATGAGACATATGAAGGACTGAAGCCAGCAATCTCTGATTTCTGCCCCTGAGCATGTGTGATGATCTGGCAAATCAAAGCAAACTTTCTGATGTGCCGGCTTAGATAGCAACCAGACCGCATCCTCATTTGGAATTCTGAAAGCTTCACAAAAGCCCACGGAGGCCGTCATGCAAAAAGAAGACTACACGGAAAATCTTTGGTTGTCATACAACTTGTTCTCTTCTACTTTGGGCCTGCCAAAGACAGGAAGCCAGCCTGCAAGACAAAGTCTGGCCTGGAGACAAAGAAAAACCCCATCCAACAATGAAGATCATTATGTTCTTATTCAGATTGTAATCAAAGCTAAATGATTGCTTCTGGACTAATCTCTTTTAACAGCTCATAAGAATTTTATTTAAATATCAATTTTCCCATTGCTAAGAAATATCAGAGTAATGGCACAGAGATCTTAAATTCATTTGGGGTAAATCATTTAGACTTGATAAAATACCTGATCATATACATAAGGAGTGTCATCATGAACATGAACATGATGGTGTTGCGGGATGCAAGCGGTCCTTCATGACTGAGCATCTCGGATCCATGGTTGTTTTGACACTCACACTCTCCCCAAGATAATCAAATTCCAGTTAATAAGACCAAAGTCCTTCCTTGCTTCACTAACTTGCCCTTAAGTGTGATGGACTGGAATCCCATTCAGAGTGTATTCCTACCAAACACCCAGTGTTCCTGGAATAGACTGAAACACTGACCAGAATCAAGCAGTTACTAAAGAAAAAGAATTAAATGTTTAGCAGCCTTTTTAGTGTCCCCATATTTTTATGTGTTGCACAAAGCCATTGATGTACAAAAGCTATGCTGTTCCGAAAATATGTTTTGATGATAAAACAAAAAGCCACACTTGTGAGACAAATTTGTGATATTTTTATTTTCCATTGTAAATCAGTCCATGAAATTTATGACATCTAGCTGCACACACCTGAAACAAGGTATTATTTCTTCAAATCGGATTAGAAATGAGATAAAATGCCAGTTTCGAGACGTCATAAAGTGTTAGCAATCATAGAAAATGACCTCAAGCATACACTGTCAATGTCTGATAAAATTCTCTGAATTTACTATTGGTATAAACGAGGTTCATAAAGTAGGAAAGAGTGACATATTCACATGACAATTCCCAGGTAGTTAATTCAACTTGGCAGCTCCTTTTGTAATGCACTCTCTCTGGAATAGGGCTGCAAATTCAAATGGATCATTATGGCATCACTGTTGCAAATGTGTTGTATGGGAGAAGGTAAATCAGGCTTTCAGCATGGCTGGTTTATAGGTGAACTGAAGAAAATGCTTCCTGCAGAGATGATGATTAGTAACGTGGGTAGACTTACATAAAAACGCCAGCCAGAAGAACAAGGACAGGTTTCTTCCCACTTTACCGAGGTCTTAGCGAGCAGTTCCGCAGCATTAAACCCACAAATAAAGGTTATACAAGAAAATTCTTTAGCACTCATTTTGGCATTTGAATTAAAGTAACATAATGTAACATTTTCGTTATGAAGATTTCCCATTTCATCACTTGGATAGTTACGGATATCCTTCACTATTATAAATAATATCTGAAAAATCTATGCCGTGCATAGGTCACAGAGTCAGTTAAAGCAGCTCTTGCTGACATTTAGTTGCACTGATAAATACCATGACATTTTACAAGATGGCCTTCGCTTAAAAGAAGACCCCCAATGAGGAAGTGTATCAATTTAGCCATCATCACATACTCAGCATGAAGCAGACTCAAATATGTTTCTGTATCCTGTTATTTACCCGTTCAGCAGTGTGTTCCCACCAATTACAGACAAATCAGCCAACACGCAATGACTTGAAAGGCAGACGTTACCTCTACCTTCAGTGCTTTGATCAAGTAATGCCATTCAGCTTTTATCCAGTTTGGATTCACAAACAAGCCGCTAACCTTGTTCGCATATAAAAGCTTTGGCAGCATCTTTGTTCTGTCAATTTTTTAAAGGCTTGCTTAAAGGCTTGTGTCTTATTTAGTTGAAAGGCTATTAGAAAGCTACAAACTTCTCTGTGATTCAGATCAGTTTGTGGTAATGTACCTGCCAAGGAAATCAAAGTCCATGTTACACCACTTTAATGTAACTAGATACTGTATATGCATGTCAAGACCAAGAATTAAATACAATGCCAGATGGTCACCTACGCTTAATTTACACCTTGTAGGATGTATTCAAGTCGAGAAGTCCTCAATCCAGTAATTCATGTGTTTATTAAAGAATGATAAATTATATATTAAATTGCAGTTTGGTGAAGTTTGACATGATTTCTACTTGTTAGCACATCAGTAAGCTTGAGATTACTAAAACACATTGGCGTGACTGCATGATAGCGTCTCATCTAAAACAAAGTGACTAGCCTATTGCGTTTGTAACTATAGCAACTAAATAATAAGTGTAATTATAACAGCTTTCAAAAATGTATTACGATTTAAAACCAAACAAACGAACAAAGAAAAAGAAAAAGATTCTGAGGGAAACAGGTAGTCAATGCTGGGACTGAAGGCTGTCTAGGAATTGCTGGAAGGGAAACCTGGTAACTGGGCAAAAGACGCTATTTAAACTGAATGTATTTAAATTTTATTTCTTTATTATGTGACATGGTCACACATCACTTTAAAAGCTATAGGTCATAAAGGCAAGAGATGACATAAAACATACGAGGATCCAGAGACAATACATTATCAATACAAATGACACAATATAGCCATATAAAGAAAAGACAAAGGGTATTAAATGTGCTGAAAATATATAATATGTGCATATTGTAAATAGGAGCTGAGATAAGGAAAAAGGCTGGCTTTAATAAAATAGTTGTATTGAGGAAGGAGTTGAGGATGATTATTTTTCTACCACATCACCTCTTTGACCCAAGATGATTCAGAATGTGCATGATGTGGTGAGCCACACCAATTTGAGCTTTTGGCTCAAACCAGCGAAAGAATTAGTAGCGGAAAATAATCGTGAGTTGGAGCGAATAGGAGATGTAATTCTGAGCCAGAGCACTGCAGCCATCTTTAGTTACTGCTTTCTGTTTTTCAGAGTTTGCAGGCTTCAGTCCCATCTTTATTGTGTGAAAAGCTCTGCAGGGGTTAGATTGGTAGATTGACTTGATCAGTCAATATGTTCCTACTTTTTGGGCCCAGAACATTTTGGTTGCCAAGACTGTGTGTTTTACTCATTGTAGATAAATGCATATGATCTGGTTAAAGCTTTATGTGTATTTAACTACACAAACAATGCTAGTTACTTTAGATTGTTGTTAGAATCTACAATAGCTTATAGAATGCATCAGTGTAGACTTAAAGTAGGCATTTAAAGAGTTCATAAATAGACCATGCATGAGATTAACTAAAGACTAAAACACTGTGTGACATGCTGTTACAGGAACACGATCAATACCGCAGAATGATACAAAGCTGCTGTAACTGTCACCACACCAACGTTGATTCTTTTTGGTTAACAACATATCTAGAAGTGTTTTATACTTCTTATACCAAAAAGAATTCCAAAAAAAAATGTCTGATTTTTCCAAAGCTTTGAATACTGACTGAAAAAAGCACATAAATCCCTGTGAAATTTATCATCATCTACAGAGATGACAATAAATAGGAATTCTTTGGTTTACGTCACAGCCGAAGCTATTGCCAGAGAAAATAAAGTAAATAAATGGGAACAGAACTTTTATATGATGTTTAAAAATGAAGCTTTTAGCAAAGGCAACACTAAAATAGCATTTGTTGTTATTGCTGTTATTAATGTGTGAAACACCGCCTATGTGTGAAACACCGCCTAGGTTACTAAATTAAAACATCTGTCTTTCAATCAGCAGCCTAAATGATAGAAATCTGACAGAGGAATGCTATACAAGGCTGTATGGGGGAAAAAAACGATCAGAAATGGAGATCCTTTCGTGGTGAAATGAGTTTTCATGGCGGGCAGAACTGTATCATCTAACACTCGCTGCTGTAGGTGCCATCTGCCAGGCAGTGCCATCCTGTTTCTGTTCATTTAATATGCTTCATCATCTACTTGACTTTAGATCATAGAGTCACTTTATAAGTGCATTGCAACAAGCGGAGTGAAGTAGAAAGCCTTTGATGATCAGTGCTGTAATTAAAGATGTGATTAATTTAGCAATTCTTTCAGAACAGTAAGTGCTTTGGAGCTGCTCGACAAGTTCTGTTTTTGTTCACAAAGAATATGCTATTTTGTTCCCGACAATTTGTGGTTTTATGTAAAAGAGATCAATTAGCAGTCTAAAAAGCCCTGTTCTCTTTGCTCCTCCTAGCATGAGGCTGTCAGATGTTACGTGGGTTGAGAGAGCAAAAGAAAAAAAAAAACCAAATTTAAAAAAAAAGTAACAAAAGAATTACCAATTAGGATGTTACTTTTTTGTACATTTCAACCTTGCAGCAAATCTATTTCTAAATCTTCTATTCAATATGAAACAGAATATTTCTGCTGTGAGAAATACATGTGGAGTAGTTTACAATATTACCGTAATGATAATAATGAGACAGAAATGTTAGAGGTGGGAATCTTACAGCACTTTTATGTATCTTGATTTTTGTTTTTGAGAGCAAACATTTTGATTAATCCAGTACAATGACAATGTAACATGTCTATGAGGACAATATTGTGTTTTAAAGCTTCTCATGACATGATAGCTGACCTTCTCCACTGACCTCTCATCAATTTCTGACTGAACAACTGCTGATCCCTGAAAACCTTTTTTTTATTTTTTTATTTTTTTATGATCACCCGTCAAAACCGCCACAACCCCCACCGATCCCCCACCGTGGTCGGCGCCCGCCACCCACCCTCGATATTCTGATAATTGATATGTGAATACTTACTGAAGTTCTTGACCTGTTGATGGATTTACCTGCATAATTATTATTATTATTATCTGCTGCTACATAAATGGCCTGGATGAGTGTATCATTAAGCAGAGCTACAGGTGTTCCAGGTGTTGCTGATAACTGTAGAGGAACAAGGGATGGTGTCTGCAGACTAAAAAGCTAAGGAATAAATAGTGGAACTGTATATTACAGGTATGGTATTTGCAGTGAGTAAAGATCTGTTGATACATAGAGGTGAATAAAAAACTGAATGAATAAAAAACTGAATAAAATCTATGCATTGTAATATACTGTATGCGTGGAGTGTGGATGTTTATTGCAGTCTGTATTCTACAGCACAAAGATAATATAGAACGCACAATGTACAGTCATTATACGCTTATTCAGCACTGTTGGGAACTATTGGACATTCTACAAAAAAAAAAAAAAAAATTGCATAAGCCTATATAAAGGTCTGAGTCTGTGTTTCTATGTTTTGCCAATTGATGCAGAATTCTGAAAAGGAAATGCACAACGCATGAAGGAATCGATTTTATTTGTCATGCGTATTGAGTATGACTTCTTTCCCATAATACAGGGTGTCTCGATACACAGGGGAAATTAACACCTTTAAGCAAAATGTAACTTGATTTACAAAACATCCTCTACATGTTTTTTTTAGTCATCACTCCCAACTTTGTCTCCCAGATAGCAGCTGTGTCGTGTGTGTTGTGCTCATCGTGCTGAACCTTTCCACACGCCAATTATTTTAATATGTTCCTCTTAACGGTTTTAAATATACAGTGTATAAACTAAGTATGAGAAATTTTCCCTCTGTATGGATTCTTTCAAGAAACCCTATATTTGCACATTCAGGTCTTTTTTTTTTCTTCTTTTTTTTTTTGATACAAATGCTGCAGAAGAAGATTGTTATCTTGTCTTTTCTCTTGGGTCTCTTATCACTGACGCATTAATGTAGGCTTCGTGTAAGGTGTTAAAATTTGTCCTCCTAAAGCTCTTATCATGGTGCATTTGAAAACCCAGACTGCACAATCAGAATGGAATTAAATATAAGGTTATTTCATGGCAGAACAATCAGTAATCGTAACAAGATCATGATCTGCAATGGGCAGAGGTAATGCTGCGCCGTGCTGCACTCACAGTGCTTTCAAATAGGAAATGTATTAAGACAATCAGGCTTTGGCTGTTTACATCTCAAAGTTGTCCAGATTAGCGAAGACAGGCTATAATTTCCCATGGCTCTTGTAATCTTTTTGTGATCTGTCAGAAGTATAGTAGACGGCAATGTGGGAGCAAGAGGACATTGATGAAAGATATAAGTGATTTTATTTGAGCCTTTGCTTCAACAAATCAAATGTTAGTAAGGAATGAATCAAATATTTTGAGTCAAACTAAAGCTCTGCTTCCCACAGTAAAAAAATAAAAAATGAAGTGAGTTGCAGCAACTGCACACAGCAAACATATGCTTTAAATTGTAAAACGTCGATAAAGTGTCTTATACCACGGTATTGCTTGAATCTTAAGGGTTAAGTGTCGATTAATTTTCTAGAACAGCAGCTCCGAGTTCTGGCTTGAAAGCAAATCACAGGTTTACATTAATGCTCTCCTTCTCACACATGTCTATTTCTATAATAACAACTAATGCACAGCAACATCTACTGTATGCTGGAAATTCCACATAACAGCTAATAAATAGATTTGAGAAGTATAATTAAACGTTTCCAGTGAGCAGATGTTTGTGTCTGAGCAAAAGAAGCTGTACTGTAGGTTTTCAATAAGCTGGAGGTTTTCCATCATGGGTGATTCTTCAAAAAAAAACGACAAGCTGCATATTTTATGGCTTGTTAACTTTATTTTTCCAGTGTAGCAGAGACAAAATACATGAAGTACTTCAGGTTCATCTGAGTCAAGAAGAATGCAGGACAAATCCTACTCAAACATTTTAAACCGTTTTTCCTCTTTGTAGCTTAAAGGGGGTTTTGCTTTAAATGTAAATTGAGAGTACAGTAAGTACTGAGTGTTTCCCAAGTGGCTGGGTGATACGGTTGTCTAGCTGGATGTCTTTAAATGGTAATCATGGTCACGTAAGCCTTGGCTTGGTATTGATAAGTGTGTTATCACCCAAATGGTCGGGTCATACTATTTAATGTAATCACGGTCACGTATACGCCGTTGTTTAGTGACATTCCTTGATGTCCTGCTGCCGCTCCCATACTACCAATGGATCAAGGTTATTCATTTAGTTTGCCTTATGATGCTTAAGCCTTATTGGGAATGATCTACTTCTGATGTGTATCTTGGGGTGGAATCATGCCACAGACAATCTGTATTTTTTTTACACTGCTGTAATATAAGTGCTATCTTCTTTTGTGAATGTTCCACAACATTAATTATAACCAGGGGTGGCGCCAGAAGGTTCTGAGGGCATGCCAGTTGATTTACAGGGGTAGCAGAGCCATTACAAATAATATTTGCAAAAAAGGTCTTGGGCTTATGTTTTTAATCTTTAATTTTTATGTTGTGAAATTAAAGAAGCACTCAGATTACAAAATTAAATGATTTCACATAAACATTAATTAAACACTTCAGAATTTCAGACAATGGCAACATATCAAACACCTATAGTTCACCAAATACTACTTAATAATAGTTATTATTCAATAGTTATGTCCGAACAATAAACATCTGAACTGTTCTCTACCTCGGGCTGAGGTATGTTCATATTCTCATTTTCACTAGGAGCGAAATCTGAATTAGAATACCGAGGTCACTTATTTGGCACAAGAACCCGCTGATACCTAATGATATTACGTCTCTGTCAGCCTAGCTGCAACTCATGTCATGTGACGTTACCTTAAACACGCTTAATAAGTAAACGGTTTTACTTTATTTCATTTGCTCTTTTAAATTCTTAACTAAATTATCAATTAGAACACAGTCTTTATATTATTGCTTTAAGAAAAAAATGTTTGGGGTTGCTATGGGGGAGCTTTGTTCTTTCTCGGGGATGCTAAAGCACCCGCTAGCCCTCTCTGGTGCCGCATATGAATATAACTATAAACAGATTTAGATTTTGCTGTAGTATTGTGATATATTCCTTACATACACTATTTCTATGTGCTGCATTTGGGTCAAATTGACCAATTTTATATTTTAACTAAAGGTTTTTTTTTGCATTTGTTGTAAATGATCCGCATTTGCAGACGCATTATCGAGTGCTGTATTTCTCAGCCAGTGACTGCGGTAATCGATAATCTAAACATTTCTTGTGATTCTATTGTTTTAGATATGAATTGAATTTTTTTTTCATTTCAGATTTCTTTCTAGATTTATGCCACCAAGGAGTTTACTACAGTATATTTTATTACACAAATTCTTTAAAAAAAATAATAACTTCATCACAAAAACAAAAGACCCGTTATTTGTTAAATGCCCCAAGAACATGCCAAGTATGGATTAATAATTGAAAAGCAAAGTGTATTTCCTATTCCAGTTCATTTTCCAATGACCTCACATCCATTATTTTTTATACATCTGTCAATAAAATGGAAATGATTTTAACACTGTATGCTGTCTGACCACGCAAACCTTCTTAATAATCAATTTTAATGTTAACATCACAATAATATTGTAATCTGTGAACAGAATATAAGAGAATTGCTGTTCTTTGTGATTTGTGATGGTGGTTTCTTTACAAAAGGAAGGACCCACATCATTTTTCACTGCCATGTTTTTCCCAGATGTAGGATTAAACCCATCCCAGTTAGATGCACATTATCACAGTGAGTCAGACTAAAAAGAATTCCTAATAATAATCAACTGCACCAGTTGATGAAAATAATACGATGATTGAAGAAAAACAAAGGATTTTCTAAAAGTCTTGCTGATTAATTTGAAGAGAAATCCATTCTCTGGAGGGTCCATTTGTAAACAGCACTGAATATATCATTATGAGTCTCAGCCTGGTCTGTAATTAAAAGATAGTGGCTGGAGTTGCCGCACTGACAGCTCTGTTTAGTACGGCGTGCAGTGCCATCGATTCTAATAAAGGATGCAGATAATTTCAGGTAGACAGGAATTTAATGATTAATTTCCTCTTTGGTTTTCTCATGATCATAATAATGTAGTAGACAATGTGCCGTTGTTGTCCACATAGCATTTACCCCTCCTGGCATCTGAATATTGCGATGCCAGTAAGTGAACTTTTAAATTATGTGTTCTTTTACCTCAGCGAGCTGCCAGGATACAAATGAGTCACAAAGCATCCCACGCGATCATGCACATCCACCGTATAATAAACCCATTTCACCCAGCATGAAATAAAAGACCATTTTCAAGTTCAGTGATTGGGTTCATAAACTCTCTCTTTCTCTTGCTTTTTCCTTTTCCCTCTCTCTCTCTCTCTCTCTCTCTCTCTCTCTCTCTCGTGCACACACACACACACACACACACACACACACACACACACACACACAGCATAAAGCTAAGTCAAGTTGATTCAGAAATGAAATAAACTGCTCAAATTACCATACAAGCAACAAATCAATAATTAAATTAATGCATAAATTAAACAGCAAATTGCATAATTCCCCCATCACTCATTGTTATCATTACACAAGTTCACATTCTAAATTTCTTCATTTAGAAGAAACTATACTAATAATATTCAGACACACATTAGCTCCTTTCTATCAGAAAGAACTGAATGGTATGCAATATTTGGAAGTGTGTCACGTCGAGATCATGAGGAATAAAAACATGGGTTAGGGAAAGAAACCCAGTGCACACAGAGAGTGTGAGAGTGCATACAGGAACACAGCCAACACACACACACACACACACACACACACACACACACACAAAACATGGCAGTCATGACCTGTCAGGTTCACACTGCTGGCAAACATACACTGTTTATCTGAGGGTGTATACTGTACGCTCACTTGCTAGTAGGGACGGACAAAACGTTTTCAACCAATTGAGGCAAACAATATGCATCATATCATATATAGAATAGCTTTATTCTGTATTTTATTTCTTCCCAGATTGCTTCTGTGTAGTAGAATCTTTTTCCAAACAAAATATACAGCAAACACAATTGTAAAGATCTGGACACGATTTTTGCTCATTTTTCACTAGAAAACTCCACCAGTTTCTATCATATATACGTCTGGCCCATCTGTTGCTCTGCAGTGTATCAGGTGGCCTCTCCCTCATCCATCAACACACAGAGACCACCACAGGACCACTGCTGACCAAATATTACTGGGGTGATGGCTCATTCTCAGCACAGCAGTGACACTGACATGGTGGGTTGTGTGTGCTGGTACAAGTGACTCACACACAGCAGTGTTGACTTTTTAAACACCTTTGCGTCACTGTTGTGTTGAGAAACCCAAATAACACTGTATCGGCTCATAGGTGATCCGATCCTGTGGTGGTTCCTTATCAAACTGCAGGACAAACTGCATAGCAACAGGAGACTAATCAGTAAACAACACTTCCTTAGACTTTAAGATTAATCAAGATTTGATGATTTATTTTCTAGAAGTGTACACGTTTTAAAGTGAGCACAACATACACACGCACATCATCTGTATGGACTGCACAGACCTACATCAAATACACACACTTCCAATCAACCTGTTTACATGCTGCTTGCATCCATTTGCACACTTTTTTACTTTTTTGCTCTTTGCACACACTGTCTAATCATTTCCGTCGTTTTGCACATACTGTACAATATTTCAGTTGTTTGCTGTTTTGCAGAAATCCTAACATTATCTCAGGGACCTGCTGCTAAGAAACTGTGTTCATTCTAGTATTACTGCACGCAATTATATCTGAACATACAGTATTTACACTTTTATTATTGTATTGTCTTGTAACTTTTCGTCTGCACTGTCTTGTTTGTCTTGTCCTGCACTGTTTGCACCAGGTTGCACAGTTACACTTTATGTGGCTAAGACTTACTTACTAAGTCCCTAGCCCTGTCTTTGTTTTATGTAGCACCATGTTCCATTTCACTGTGTACTGCAACAGCTATATATGGTTGAAATGGCAATAAAAGCTTCTTGACTTGATGTGTTATATATTAATAATCTCAGGAATGTAGTATTAATGTTCCTACAATAAGTTTGAAATGTTCCTCTAATGTTCCTTTATGTATAACTGCAAAGGCTGAATGTGGAACGTTCTACTTATGTTGTTTTAGATCATTACAACTGAACTTACTAAAACCTGTTGCAAACCTTTACGGTATTAACACACGCTGTTATCTAGAGCGACTTATACAAATGCTTTGAAGTCTCTATCAATAAATACATCTTTCTACTGGTTCAGTAGGTCACAGACTAAACTCTGCTGGGGAGAAAATACAGTAGGAAAAGAACACACACAACACATTTTTATTTCTTTTTTTATTTAACATTTTTGTGGTTTTTTATTCTTAATTAAAGTGGTAAATTAAGGACTTCTGGTTGTCTTCAAAAGACCTACAAGCTGTATTTTGAAGACTGCCAGTGTCTCAGCTGTTTGGAAGTTCTTTCCACCAGCTCAGTGCCAGAACCGAGAAGAGTCTTGATGCAAGCCGTCCTCATACCCTGAGAGAGGGTGAGACCAGCTGAACAGTACTAGAGGATCTGAGGGAGTGTGATGCAGTTTGTGGAAATCTGACCATCACATCTATATGTGATTTTGAACATCCCATTGCAGATCAATGTCCCTTTGCTGTTTATATATATATATATATATATATATATATATATATATATATATATATATATATATATATATATATATATATATATATATATATAATAAGCTCCACTCTACTGCACTGGATTTCCACTAGATTCTTGATGGGATCCCTACTGTTCATGCTGTGAGCAGCCATACAGATGTGTAGAAGAAGGATTTCTGAGCTGATGGGGCATTTTTTGCCTTTAAATAGTCAGAGGACAAATGCAGCATAAAAATACTAGCAAGCTAAAGCTCTATTAGAGAGGAAATGCTGCATTTGACTAAAGGTCATAACTCATGATTTGTGACCTCAAACTTGGAAAATCCAAAGAAAATGCAGCCAGAAATCCTACCTGGGAAAAAAAACAGGATTTCAAGCAAATAACGTAGCATATCACCAGTAGTACACAAAGTAAGGCCTTTTACAATTAGACACTATTATTAGATCTAACAAAATACACAAATATGTACTTAAAATGTTCAGGTTTCTGTCATGAGGAAGGTCTAATGCAGCATTAGTGCCGTGTATCAGTGCAAATAAATAAATAAATAAATAAATAAATAATGCTAACAGTTTAGATAAGAAGCTCTTTTGGTTTTTATGTCTGGTGATTGTTGAAAACAAACTCATGAGCATTAAACAATGTGATGTCAACATAGCAGACAACCGACTAGTTCTCCTACTCATAACGAAATCACACATTACAAATGAGCTCCATCATCTATAAGCACATCACAAATATTTCAATATAAACATGATGCTTGTACTTCAGGTGTGAATTTTCCTTTGTCCAGTGAAGAGGCAGGTCTTCAGTCTTCATTTGGAGACAGCCAGTGACTCAGCTGTTGAGACAGACAGGGAAAGTTTTTCCAGAACAGAGAAGGACCCTTGATGCATGTTCTAATCACGTCAGCTGGCGATGTGATGTGATGAGACCGAGGACTGCTGGACAGCCTTTTCTGTCTCAGCTACAGCCAAAGTGAAACTTTCATCTAGACTGTGCACATCTGTTCATGCTCACGACTCAAACTCAGGTGTCCGCGTGGCACGATGGTAAAACGTCCATAAGGTCGTTCTTGAACAAGTGATGGACTTGTGCAAATTGCATCACAAAACTCAAGTGCCTGTCAAACTGTACATGCATCCCCCAGGAGAGTGGTGTTGCTCCAGTCTGCTGTTTCTATGTAAATGTGCTCAGCCTAAGCCTTTGTGGAAGTGTTCAGAGTCGAGACCTGTTGCCATAGATACAAATTAAGCGGCCTGGATGTTTTCATTTGGCTTATGGTGATTGTCGCAGCTGTTATCTTGCTGGTTTTATTCGAACAATTAAAAACACAGCTCATCTGATTATGCCTTTATTTATCTCTTAAGGCACATATGTACAATATTTAAAAATGAATGTAATTTTCAGCAAAGCTCTATAATTAACAAGGTACCCAAAAAGGCTGCTTAAATCAGAAGCAGCAGGAGGGAATAGACATGTTGAACATGTTATTTTGAGGTCGATTAACAAGAGCAAACATACACGCATTCAAAACTGAAAGGTCTCTGTGAAAGAAAAAGATGTGGGTTTGAAAAACGTGCTGCTAGAATCAGACAGCTGGAATAAATACTTGATTCCACAGCGCCCTCTACTGCTCATTTTATGGAAGAACAAACACTGATTTAGAATGCCAGAAATCTAGGAATAGTATTGACCATTTGTTTAGTTAGTTATTTTCATTTAATTAGGACATTTTAATTAATTAATTAATTAATTATAAAGGTGCTGTTCGTGTTGTTTAAAGGTGTTTTTAGGTTCATTATAATAACAATTTCAAATAAAAAAAAAAATAATGAAAAAAAAGAAGAAAAATAAAACACAGAGACTCCTTTACAGGTAGTTCTGTAAAGAAATATTATAGCAATACTATAGTAATTAGTAATGACACCAAGAGCAATAGTATCCATGAAAATAAGCTTTATATTGGAAATATATATATATTTTTAAATCATACTCTCAGTCATTCACACACATTTGAACTTGATCTCAATCAAAACAAGGAGGTTGTTCAGCTGCAGGCTGCATGTTGTACAGGATAAAAACATTCATGTGGAATCCACATGCACAATAAAGTAAGAAATGTAGCTGAATATGTTGAAATACTCAAACATCAGAACGGTCACCTGTCAGAAAGTGATACTGAAATATATAATTCAGGCAAAAATGTCAAATTTAAACAATTCTCCTCCGAGGCTCAGCCGAGGCAGTGTATAACAAAAGACTACGCGTGCACTGGGCCGTAGTAACACGTCATGTAACGGAAGAGAACATTGTTGCCCAACATCACACCCCACCATGAACAAACTCTTCGGCATTTCAGCTTTTCTTCACTCATATTATATGTATAATTGAATTTAACATTCCCCTTTTCCACATTTCATTTACACTTCTCTAAAACTCAGCCTAATTTCTTCCTATTAACACACCACCACTCAACCTTTAACAGCAAGTGAATATTAAAATTAGTGACAATTTTACTTTGCACTCGATTCTGCAGAATGAACTTCCAGTTCATCCCAAACATGTTCAGTGGAGTTGTGCAGGACATTCAAGCTCTTCTACACTAACCTTGGCAAACCATGTCTTCATGGCACGGTACTGCTGGGACAGTTTTGGGGAACCTGTAATGCTACAGTACACAAAGTCATCTTAGCGACTGTTTGAGGAAGAAACGTGTGTGTGTGTGTGTGTGATGGACAGGTGTCCGCATACTTTTGGCCATATAGAGTATATACAAATGGTGTGGAGACAAAGGATTTATTTTATCTCTACATTGTTATGAATTATTCTAAACATATGGTTTGTAAGAAATGTGTCTTAACTGTTAAGGCATCTTCATAACTCCATTGTAAATGTAAAGACTATTTTTAGGCAGCACACAATAAATATTATTTGCATGTGAGAAGGACAACAGTAAGAAATATATTATTTGGTGATGCTTGGTGTCCTATGTTTGTCAATATTAAAAAGTAAAGATTAACGAAAGGCTGATGAAAGGCATTCTAGTGTTCAAGCTCGGGGATTTATATGGAGCCTTGGTTCTTAAAACTGGATCCCCAAAAAAGGTCTGTGAAGATTAGCTTTCTAAAAAATGAATAGCATACATCCTTGGGTTCCTAGAAGTGTATGGTTTTATAAAGATAAGCATCTGTAGAAACAGCAATGAAGGACTGTAATAAAACCTAATGACATTTCAATACAAATATGTTCTGATAGTTTGAACTGATTTTTGTTTTTGCAAAATGTTTGAGAATCCCTGCTCAAGATTAACAGCACATTTCTTTGACGAAGAAGACATGCCTTAAACAGTAAACAGTGGCGAGTTACTCTTCTTTTCCGTTAGCATGCCCCGCTAATGAACTCTTCTTGATGCAGTCAAGCGGCCCTTTCCCCATCAGAGCTGACGGATGCTTGTACGATCCTCCGAGGCGATCCCACAGCGTGAAATACTGACCGTAGTTATAGTCGAAGAACAGGTGGTGATCTGTGTGATGTGCAGCTCCGTTGATGAATTTCTCCATCACCCGTGGGACCCGGTAGTCACCATCGTGAATTGAGACGGTCCATACATTAACAAACACATAGAGACCCAGATAGAGTACCTTGTGCAGGGGAAAGAGGAAAGGGTAGATGTGGTAGGGCAGACCCTGAAGAAAGCCGTCTACAGGGTGGAAAGCGTGGCTGGCGAACGGAGTCGGGACTTTCCAGATGTGGTGAGGTTTATGGAAATTCTGTAACCAGTTTAGAGGAGTTGAAATGAAATTGTTAGAAATTTTGATATCTGAGTCAATTACAGAATATATACATCTGACAATTACCTTATAGATCAGTTTGTGATGCAGGAATCTGTGAATCCAGTAGATGCACATATCGGTAAAAAAGAGGAAGGAGACCATGCTAAAGATCAGTCCTGTCCAACCTGAAGAACAGGAAAGTGAAAATGAGCTACTGAAAAAATAATAAACAGAGTAATGCATTTAACAATTAAAGTAGGATTATTAAAAATACTTGCTGAATGAAATTCTGTGCTGTTAATCAATCACAGGGTGATGTGATGCAGCCCAGAGTAAGGCAGGGATTTTAACTGATTATTTCATCTTGAATTAACAGCACATCCTACTTTGTTTTTAGTCCCATCATTTAATATTCGTCAAAAAACATTAATTTTTGTCCATGTATTGTGTACAATTTTTGTGAAAAAAATCTACATCATCTACATTAACTTCACGGCTATTAAAAAAATTGGTTCTGCACCAGACATTTTATTTTTTTTTATTTATATATTTTTCTTATAAACCTGTATAAACCCTCTGTCCATAAAGATCCTGCTATGCCAAGAAATATAACATGTGTTGTTATGTATGCTTAGATTAGCTCTGCATACTTTAGGGATAAAGCATAATCCAGATATACAAAGTGTTCACTGAACAATCAGTATCATCTGTAGCATGTCTGTGGGTTTAAATAACATATGGGGGTGGGGTTAACGTTTTAAATTCATTTGTAAACCTAAAATAAAATGAATCATTTAGCCCCAATTCATTCCAGTAATGTGTAAGAAGAAGAAGAAGAAGAAGAAGAAGAAGAAGAAGAAGAAGAAGAAGAAGAAGAAGAAGAAGAAGAAGAAGAAGAAGAAGAAGAAGAAGTAATAGATATACAAAGAGAAAATGTCGCTACTGGTTACATCTCACAGTATTTGGTTTAAATGCTTAGAAAGCAAAGACTCAGAGGTACTTGAGTTATCTCACACTGGCTATCGGTCTTGGCACAGAGATGATGCACAAAGTGCAGAGTCAGGATTATATCAGTACAAATAGAATACACACAAACCAACACACACACATAAATGTGTTTTACTAGCCTTCTGAAGACCTTCTATCAACATCATTATTAAACTTACCCTAACTTTAAAAGGAAACTGTCACTTAAAATGTTGTAAAATAAAAGATGCAGTTAGGAGAGAGAAAGAGAGAGAGAGTGAGTGAGTGAGTGAGTGTGTGTGTGTGTGTGTGTGTGTGTGTGTGTGTGTGTGTGTGTGTGTGTGTGTGTGTGTGTGTGTGTGTGTGAGTGAGTGAGTGAGTGAGTGAGTGGGTGAGTGGGTGAGTGAGTGAGTGAGTGAGTGAGTGAGTGAGTGAGTGAGTGAGTGGGTGAGTGAGTGGGTGAGTGAGTGAGTGGGTGGGTGAGTGAGTGGGTGGGTGAGTGAGTGAGTGAGTGAGTGTGTGTGTGTGTGAGTGAGTGTGTGAGTGAGTGTGTGTGTGTGTGAGTGAGTGTGTGTGTGAGTGTGTGTGTGTGAGTGTGTGTGAGAGAGTGTGTGTGTGAGTGTGTGTGAGAGAGAGAGAGAGAGAATGAGAGAGTGAGTGAGTGGGTGATTGAGTGTGTGAGTGTGTGTGAGAGGGAGGGAGAGAATGTGTGAGAGTTAGTGTGAGTAAGTTATAGTGTGAGTGGGTGTATGTGTGTGAGAGAGAGAGAGTGAGAGAGAGACTTACCTAGTGGAGATTCACTAACATCGTCATAAAGCTTGCTGTAGCCTCGTACTTCAGCAAAAAACAGTGCGACTGTAGGAATGCTGATCCAAGGCAAAGATGTCATAGCATACTTTATTTCGCGTCTCACCTGGTTCTGTTGGGTACATGGGACAAAAATCAGTACCAGTTTCACTGTGTATATGGAAATAAACATAGTCACAGAGATCGGAATTTTGTAAGGTTTTATTTACTGACTGTAGTCCAAGGCCACCTGACCACCTCTTACTATATATTTGGTTAGTGGCTCAATTCATTCTCAAATAAAGCCCAGCAGGATTTTTGGGGAACATTTATAATCACAGTGTAAATCCTGGTTCTAAAACCCCTGACCCAACATACCAGTCCTGATGGAGAGGTGCTAGAAGAAGTGCTGATATGTTAAGCCTAGTCTTAGGTAACATCAGAGATTTCTCACTGTCAAAATACTCAAGAACTTTGCCATAAAAATCAGCAACACATTCCTATAGGGAAGATACTGTTTATTTTTAATACTATGCAAGGTTTTGAAAAGACAGGAACTGGAGAGCAAGTCTTAGACCTACAGATTATATCTCTGCTGCGTGGCCTGATGACAATAGACATTCGTGCTTAAAGTATTTCAGAATGAAACAGACGTGCTCTGAGATTCAGTTTTGAATATTGATTAATCTCAGGTAGGGAAATGCTTTAAGAATCGAATCAGTAGTTTGGTAAAATTGTGGCTATTGACCATTCTGCTTCAAAACAAAGCTAGGACAAAATCAGAAACATAAGCAACAAACAGAAACGAATGTGATGTAGCACCAGATCCTGCCAATGTGGCTCCTCTCACCCAAAGGACCTGCCTGATGCATCCTGATACTATCTTTGACTTTTTTTTGCTGCTGTGACTGGGCCTACCTGGACACTCTAAATATTTACACTCCTCCAAAAACTCTATAACATGGTATATTTCCCTATAGATTTGTACTTTAGAACTTCTACAATACTCACTTACATTAACAGCATTTGGCTGATGCCTTTATGTATGTGGAGCGACTTACATTTTAGCTCTTCTTTTTTTTTTTAACTAAGCGGTTAAGAGTCTCGCTCAGGAGACCAGAGGTACAGATTGATGGTCCTGGGATTTGAAAGTACAACCCTCCAATCAGTAGTCCAATGCTTTAACCATTAAGCTACCACTCATAAAGAACATGATGCTTGTACTAAGCATCCTGTCAACACACATAACACACACTCTGACTCATAGTAGACAATGATCTATAATCCAACAATCTGGTGTCACCCAGAAAAGGACAGGTTTCCGTCTCAGTTTCTACCCATAATGTTGTCTGCAGGAGTTTTTCCTCATCACGGTCACTATTTACATCCTTGCTCATTAAGGATCTAAATAAAAATCTACATCGGGATTTCTTCAATACTCTTTTGTGACGATGTTTAGTGATAATTAATTAATGCTAGACATCAGCTTAATAAGCTCATATGTTATTATGATCTAGAAATCTAAAAGAAAAATGCCGTGACCTCTAAAAACTGAGGGTGTTTCATGAAATTGTGGTCAAATATGAAGTAGTAGCTTAAAGTTCCCAGGCCGAGGTACAAAATCGCAGCGCCGAGGTTGGTGACCACCAGCAGCCCAATGATCTGTCGCAGAGGCTCATCTTCAGGCCAGGAGGTCGGGTACACATACGGAGTGAAGAAATGAGAGTCGGCCAAGTTCAGTACCAGGTCCATGCTTGATCCTGTGACATGAACTATAGGACAAAAGAACTTTGTAAGAAAAAACATTTATGGTGTAGTACAGCCTGAAATAAAGCAAGTTACTGTTATCACCCTGAAGTTCATTATTCTCCTGTAACAGCACAACCAGATGTCTTTTATTCATCTTATACCACAAGAAACCTTTCTTAGACAATGCTAAATATATAACTTTACAATATCAACAAATAACATAGATAAGTCTCTGTGAGTTAGTTGTTATTATAGAAAAGATAACTCACTGATATATACCTGGACTTTGCCTTGCAGAAAATTATCTACATATATTATATAAATATCTATAGATCTATATTTATGCCAAAGTCATATTAACATCAAAATCTGAATAAATGTAATCTGAGTGTAATGAACTAAGCAGAGGAGTAATCAGTTGTCCTACCTGTTCAGATCAGATCAGAGATCAGAGATCAGTCACTGATGGTCTCTGTACACAGGTCTGATTCGCTGCAGCACACAGAGGCAGCCAATAGCGCTGCACTTCCGCATGATCTAACCACCTTTCATAGATTTGATTGGCCAAAGACGCGATCTGCTCATGGGGTCACGGATCTTTAGGAAACATTTAAAGAAACATTGTTATGGAATTCTGAAAACTAGCTTTGATCCAAGAATTTATTTAGCATAATATGCGCTGTAACAACAACAATAATAATAATAATAATAAATGATAATAATAATAATGAAGTGAACGGTCAAACGAAAATAAAGGAACAAGAGGCGGAAAAACGTCATAAAAAAGCGACCTGACAATCTGTAACTATTTTTACCCCTCTGTAAAATACAAACCCCGCCTCTCTGTGCTGTGATTGGCTAATACATTCACATTTCCTACAGGTCTAAACGTGAGTAGCCAATCCTAGCGCAGGATTCCGGAATACGGGTGGGCAAATAACGCTTGCTGGGTGGATTTCGCTTTGGCGAGACAAGACGGAGGTTTTTTGCGTGATTAAAAGGTGATGGATGTTTATAGTGAAACCTGTACAGTAATGTTGATGGTGTTATTTAAAGCGTTTTTCTGTGGCGGTTTTCTCACAGTTTGGCCGATGGATAGTGAGGTTCAGAGGGACGGGAGAGTGTTGGATCTGACCGATGATGCCTGGAGGGAAGACCGGCTACCTTATGAAGATGTAACGATTCCTCTGGTAAACTTCACAACACTCACGATCTGTTACAGGATGATGTCTTTCTGAACGTTAAAGCAGTCAAATACATTTCTCTGACCCCACTTCACATAGTCCACTTTATAACCCACCTCTTAATCCAACACACAATCCACCTCATTATTAACTATGAAGAGTTCTATTGTCGTTCTACAACTTTTTAAACCTTTTTTTTTTAACAACAGAATTCATTAGACCTTTTAAAATCTACTCTATAGCTAAATGTTTATAGACAATTACACTCATGTCAGCCTCCATAAAGTTGGCTTTAATTCCCTTCACTGTAAGTTAAGAAGCCCAAACATGGCTCATCATGACAATGCTCCTGCATTATAATGCTTTATGGATGAAGGAGCACAAATCTTTTAGTCATGTTATTCAGGAAGAACATTTCTGGTTGTTATGATCAGGTATGTACAAACCTTTGGCCATATACGGTGTAAGAGATGAGTGATCATTAAGAACTATTATAATAGTGACTTGTGAGTTTCTGTTTTCATTATTCCTTAGAGTGAACTTCCAGAAGCAGAACAGGATAATGGAGGATCCACGGAGTCCATCAAAGAGCAAGAAATGAAGTGGTCTGACTTGGCGTTGCAAAGTTTGCATGAAAATACTCCAAGTACTGGGACATAAATGGTTAGATGTAATTTTATTTGATTAGGTTGAATGCAAATTATATCGTGTGTCTGGCTGTTTGTTCATTTGCTGTTTTTCAAATAAAACTTAGATGTAAATGCCAACATATCTATGGCTAAGAAATGTTTTTACATAAATTCTGAAATGGAAAGGTCTTGCGTTTCAGTTTTCTGAAGGATCCTGTACATTACAATTAGCTTAAATTATAGTATTATCTCGATGGTATCATGTTTGGAAGACCACAGTTATTCCCATAAACAAAAGAACTATTCATTCAAACTGCTAAACTTTACACCTCAACTTTATCAGAATACAGCCCCAGTGTTCTGAGCTCCAGCTGTAAAATGAATTCAGGAAAGGTATTAATGATTTTGCAGGCTTTGGCCAGCCTATGCATGTCTGTTTACAAATGCTATAAACCTAAGCAACACTGAGAATTAACTGTTGTTATTTTTGGGTGCTTCACACCATTAAATGTAAGAATAAAGTAATGAAAAATAATTAAACAAGTTAGTGGGTATATGAGGAATACAATTCTTCAGGATGTGGTGTTATAGGAAAATGATCAACTTTCCACAATTATTTTTCTTTAAATGGTGAGACACAGAGCAACACATCACTGTTTAAGATATTGTGTAAAATAAAATAAAAATATTGAAGTTATACCTTATTTAATCTGGTCTGCTAACTCTGTCCATTTGAGTTGAGCAGAGCTCACAACTTTCTTCTTTCCTGTGGATGATTTAAAGTTTCAAACATTTGTTGGACAGTTAAACTCAATAAAAGCTTGTGTAAAGCCAGACTGTTAAATGTGCTTGAAAGCATAAATGTAAACCTACTGCTGCTGTGTAAATATGATTTTTTTTAAAAAATGAAAAGGAGGTTAAAACCCCTATACCGTGTATGCCATATGATTTATTTGTGATTGCTAAGATGGCACAATGCTGCTCAAATCAAGGATATGGAGAATTCTAACTTTTTCCAACATAATGTTCTACAGAAATGACTCTAATTTGAGCTGTACAGTGTCACAATATCACTTACCAGCCAACATCTAAATGACATACTATCTTGCTGAATGAGGCTCTGACATTTTAGCTCAAGGTTTAGGAACTAGTCCTAATCCTAATCCTATCAGCCAAGGTTAAGGCTCTCATTATTGCAGCAAACTAAACATAAATTTCAAATTAGTCTCATAAAGAATGCTATACATATGTTTTTATTTAGCATTTTTCTAGTCACCCAATCATCATTTTCACAGTCTAAAAAAACAAACAAAAAAAAAAATAAACAAGAAAAAACAAGGCAGTTTAATTTCAATCATACAAGTGGACCATAATGGGAAAAACAAACAAATAAACAAAAAAAAACACTTAAGACTATTGGTGAGACCTGACGAAAGTGTGACACAAGAGGCAGGGCAATACCACTTATAATCAAACATGTCGTGTAAAAGGTCGCTTGTAGTGTTCATCCCAACCCCATTAAAGTGAACCGAAGATTAAAACACAACGTTATGCAAAAATGAATTTGTACCTTTACAACATTTAAACAAAATAGAAACATGCATCTGGTGTGTCCAACACAACCCCATTTTCTATTTTCTTTATGTGTATAAGATTTATATTACCTTTGAGAAATGAGAAATTTCTTATCTCACACAGAACATGTGCTATGAAATACATGTAAAGCACAATTGATACAAGTAAAATAAATGAGCAGCCCATTTTAGCAAAGGGTCCCAATGGAAAATTTTGCCTTAAAAGATGAAATGCAATTTGAGAAAATATTTTATCAAGGTGCTGGTTTGAAAATGTGTCTAAGTAACTGTTACATTTCGGTTTTCAACTGCTAGCCTCTGTAACTATAAGCCTATATCTAAGTCAAGTTAGGAAAGGCAACTAAGCTTGTAGTATGATTTTGAAGACATTCCTCTTACAAAGGCATCAACACTGCTAGCAAGAAAATTAATTTACTTAATTCTCCCCGATATATGTGCAGCAATGAAGCTCCAGACTAACCTCTAATTAATAATAAGCAGCGCCCCTATTTTTTCCTCCAGTCACGTCCACTTGGTGTCTATGGGCTCAAAAGACTGATTAACTCATTCACGTCTTGTATTCTTTCTCTGTTTATGAACTGTTCTTTTTTATTTGCATTTGGAGTGACTGCTCCTTTATCATATATTCCAAATACGTCTCCTGTGCTGCTGTGCCAAGGGGTCAAAAATAAATTCTATGGCAAAACTGCACTCATCATCCGAGACTTGTGATCAACTGCTGGCTCACACCAATTTACACCTCTAGACCTGCCGATGTTGTGTGATCATCAGAGGTTTAAAAACTGGGGAATTTTTAGTTGCTCAGCAGATGAAGCGCTGAAGATCAGTGAGGAAATGTCTACAAGATCATACTAGATCTTCCTCAATGTCTTTACCAGTACACGTTCATTAACCTGGATGACTGAAACCCTTCATAGACCTACAGTCAGGAACATGTTTTTGCTTGCCTTTTGTTTCTGAAGGGGGGAATAAGACAAGGCTCACCGGTCGACCTACTGGCACTCAACCTATTCTTTAATCAGGCAACTGCAGGAATGCTTCCTCAACTACCTCATTCATCATTTGGTCCTTCACACAGTATCCTTACCATTAAAATCTAATCTGTTTAATTGAATTTATAGCAAAAATACTTATATAGTATAACAGTAATATTATATGGCACAGTTGGAGAACAAATGATGAGATTGCACATTTTCGGTCTCCAAAACCAAAGGCAGAGAAGTACGAGAAGTTACATAACAAGCCTAGTTGTGTACACAGAGCAGTGGGAGATTATGATGTTAACACAGATGTTCTCCTCCACCATTACTGTAACATTTAAAGTACACAAGAAATATCAAGGTACACAGAACTGTTCTGTAAGAGATAGACTACATGCATTTCTAAAATGCAAACCTTTATCCCAAAATCAGACCCAAGCCCAGAATAATAACAAAACAGAACATAAAAAAATTCCCTTATAACCAGTAGTATTTTTTCCAATATACATTACTTTTCTGGTTCAGGTAATTGTACCATTTGTCAATCACATACAGTATCTACAGTATGACCTCCACGTTTCTTATGTCTCAATGTGGCTTTTTACTTTACTGAAGAAATCGTGGTACATTCAGTTCCTTAAAAAAAGTCATTTTACACATTACAAAATGTGAAGAAATTAAATGGATACAGTCATAACAGTCCACTGTCCTGCAGAGGCTGCTGAACTTTTTAAAACTGTTGTCAATATCTTAAATCCCAACATATTAGTCTGTTTTTACACATCCTTTTTACTCTGCATTAATCTCTGCTTCAGGCCTCTGCATGGCAAGCTCAGCTCGGATAAAAGCACCCTGTCCCAAGGCAGTGGAGTATGCGCGATTATTGTGTGAAGCTGTGAACCCAGGGGTATTGTACAAGCTCAAACCACTGCGGCTTGGCAATGGGGTTTGTGAATGAGGTACCGGATGATAATCGGCCAGATTATCATATTGAGATTGTTGAGTAACAGTACTTTGTCTCTGCCCATGCGATTGGTGAGAAAAGGATTCCTGGGTATGAGAAGGATTAGGTTGGTTGTAGTGATGCCGTTCTCGAACACTATGAGATCTCTCTGGCTTGGGAGGAGGAACAGGCTTTATAGGGGCTGGCTTCTGGTCATCTTCACTGTTGCTGGTGCTTTTGACCCTTCCTACGTGTCTCTCGGGATCTGGGCGCTCATAGCGAGCATGATAGCTTTTGCTGTCTGGGTGCTCTTGCCAGGGTTTACTCATCTGATTGTCTCCTGGTTCACACTTGGACTCAACATGGCTACCTTCTGATAGATGTGGCAAGCTCCGTGGGGGAAGTTGTGACAGATGTGAATGGGTGGATTGATAGGTCCTGGAGCTACTTTGTTTGGGTGCAGCCACTCTATCTCCCATTCCATTTCCCTGGCAGTGTTTCTCGGTTTCCATATACATCAGGACGTCTGGGTCTGAAATCAGGTGTCTGGAGATGTGCTGAGGTCCAGGTGTTACACTGCATCTCCCATCTTTTCCTTCTGCAGTGACCAACACAGCTTTACCAGGGTCTGACTTGCTGCGCAGATGTAGCACTTCTAATCCCCCAATATCCCCTGGCACATAGGGCCCCACATTGTCATACTGCGACATTATGGGAACTTTCATCTTTTGCCTGGTCCGACTTTCCCTGCGTATAGAATGCATCCGTAGCCTTTCTGCTTCCTCTGGATCCCATGCATAGTAAACAGCTCCTTTTGGGCCATGGTAGGGGGGCAGGTCCCTACTTACAAATGTATGCTCTTTCACAGGAATGGCATGTCGTGACATGTAGTGACAGCCACCTGATTTGGCCCCTGACCTGCTGAGGTGCGGACCAGCATCACGAGTACTGAATGAGTGAAAATGTCGTAAACGAACAGTGCCGTAAGGATCCACATCATAGTAGGGAACATCAAGAGGGTGATTGCCAGAGTAAGGGCTGTAGCGGTACTGGACTCTTCCATTCTCAAAATAAGGTTGCAGTTGTGTCACATGATATTCCGCTTGTGATGGCTGTTGGTAAGACTTGCAGTGGTAGACTGGGCGCTGATAGTAATAGAGATCGTCATCTGGAGGAACCTCTGTTCTGGTTACTGGTGCTGACCGAATGGAGGTGGGCGGAACATGTAGAGAGTGAACCCTGCGGATTGTTGGATATGCAGCATGTCCATCCACTGAGCTGTAACCATGGCTGCGGTGAAGTGATCCTTGGGAAATATATTCACCCCTCATTGCTTCACGAGATTTCATTGACTGGTGTAAGGACCTTGGACCAATTGTATTGTAGCGACCATCGCCATGGGCTCTGTAAGGAATCTGGGGTTCTGACTTTGATACATATGATAGATGAGGGGGCACGCTGTCAGGCCGGTAATGACAACCCATGGACGATGGTCCTGCAGGGGCTGGTCTTTGATGGTAATAGGTCTCTCCAGTTGGCTCTATTAGGCCCGTCTCTCCTTTAGCGTGATAAACATAAGATGACAGATGAACGGAAGACTTGCGTTGTAATGTTTGAGGCTGAGGGAGTGTGTCGTCTAATGATGTCGGCATAGATGCCTCTCCCACCACAGAATGATAGGGGGCTGCACTGGCAGCTTCCGTTTTACACAGAGCGGCTGCTGCTAGTTTACTTTCAATTGAACGAACAGGCGGCGGTGGCGGCGCTGGTGTGGTCCCATGAATTTGATGATGGCTAATATTTTCCATTCGAGAATTTACAGGCTTCATAGATTCCCAAGGCCTCTCTCCAGACTGCTCTGGAGATGTTGCTGTTGTAGGAGCAACTCTAGTATTAGGCTGATTTTTGGAAAGTGTTTGAGGCTGACACTGAGAGTGAAGCTGTTGAGGTTGCGACTGTGCCTGAATCTGACGCTGAGGCTGAAGAACAGCTACTGGCTGTTCCTGGGATTTTGTGGTTGGTGCTGGCAAAACACTTTCAGGACTCTGAACCTAAAAAAATGCACAGTACATTATTAATAAAGTGTATATTTCCTTATACTAATTATTTAATGATAAGTATCTCAAACCTCACCTTAGAACTTGTTTGTGGTGTGACAACAAGTTCCTTTCTATTATCAGTGGATGTGATGGTTGCTAAGGTGATGCTGCATGTTTCATTGCTGGATGGTGTCTGGCCAACAGAAGGCTGCTGCCTTTCTGGACTATTAGGTGTGGGGGGAAGTTGAACAGGTTGGCTAGGAGAAGCACCTTTGCTGGGAGCCACCGAAGCAGAGGACACCAAAATGTCCTCTCTATTGCCAGCCATAGTCTTTTCACTGTCATTTATGATGAGATGCAAGCTGGTAGACTGGGTTAGTGTTTCAGTTGGAGTGCAGGGAGCAGATGAAGAGGAAGTAGCAGGAAATCGTGGCACATCTGACGTGTCTTCTTGGGAAGTCTGCAGTTTATAAGAGGGAGGGGGTAGCCAGTCATGGACTTCCAGAAACTCCTGTGACCTGATGGGTGAAACAGGTGTTGGGGGTTCAGAGGATTCCCTCTGGGAAAGAATGGTAGCCTGAGCAGATTCAGCTAATGCTAAAGCCAGCATGCGTGCAGTGTTCTTTGGTTGGGGAGGAGGAGGAAGTAGAGACACAGAGATGACTGGAGCAGTGCTGTTTAGTGAGTCCAGAAATACAGCTCCTAGGGAACAAAAGAAAGGGTTGAAGAGAGATAAGCTAATCATCGAGAGTAGGAAAAAGTGGGAAACATTAAGTGAGCACAATCAACTAAAATTTAATTACTTCTAGGGCGGTCATGCACAGTGTTAAGGGCAAAACCTGGCAAACTAGCTCTGAAAACAAAGCAGTTAGTGTATCAAAGAATCAAAAAATCCCAATGAATCATAAATTAACAATATTAAGACTGTGTAACAAGAAAATTAAATCATGTTTTATGTTTGACCATTCTTACCTGGTTGTTCCTGAGCATTGACTTGTTGTGATGCATCTATCCCTAAAGCCTCTTTATTCTCACATGAAGCAGATTTAGATAGAAGCTCTAGATGAATAGTTTTGCTAAGAGGCAAATCAGTGGATTTAAAAGACAATAAGCTAACTTTGGCTGGAGAATCCTGGAGGTGTGTCAGAGAAGTTGTAGATGGCTGGTGCTCAGGGCTCTCTGATCCTTTACTAAGTATGCAAGTATCAGTTGTTTGAGATATATGTAAGGGTGGCAACTCTGCAAACCTTTCACTGCTGTCAGAAGACTGGAACATAATTTTTTCAGAAGAGTTAGAAACACTTCTAAAGGCTGGACTGAGATCAGGAGACTGCTGAAGACTAGTAATCTTCGGTCTGACAGGCGAGACAGGCTCTGAGTCACTGGCACTGCCAGGACTCCTCTTGAGACTTACAGCTTCAGTGTCATGGGAAATGGCAGAGCTTTCTGCCAAGGGCAAACTGCATTGGAAAGACATAGGGTCAAAGTCCAAAGTGGCCATGCCAATGTCAGGGGGGCTCAAATCCACGTCATCAGTAGAGCGTGGCGGGGAAATAAGAGCTGGCACACAAATTGGCCCATCATCCCCTTCACTATCTCCATGGTCTATATTATCATAAGAATTGCAGTGCTGTCGGCTGTCCATTAGGTCACCATTAAAGGATGTGGAGAGGGCATCACTACTGGAGCGTGGCCTGCGGGGCCGGTAGACTTTAGACTCCCCTAAAATTAAACAACAGACATAACTTTAGATTCTCCAAGGTTTATAACAGACAAAAAAAAAACACTTTCTATCTGAATTATTGAAATACCTTCAACATTATGCAATGAAGTGAGGGATTCCTCACTCTTTGCAGATCGAAGAGTGCCAGTGTCTCCTCTGCTTCCCCCTAATGCCATGGCTTTCAGTTCATTAGGTTCACTTGGGTTCCGGTGCAATTTGCGCTTAGACGTAGAGGAAGACTTGCCAAGGTTAAAAAATGACCGCCAACTACCAACAGGTGACTTCTTTGATTTTATAGGCTGTCTTTTTCTATATATAAAAAAAAAGAAATAACATTTAGATTAACATTTACAACAAATTTACATTACACGTGATCAAACCAAAGCAACACCTTACAGGAGAACGTTTTCTGAAGATATTTATTTTAACAGTAATTCAGCATACCTTTCTGTAGGGAATTCAATGACTGTGTGGAATTTGCCCTGTAAGGCAGCAGGACCTTCTCCCACTTCAATATACTTGCTATCTGCAGTAACAGGAGAGTTGATTTGAGCTTGTGTGCGTGCCTGAGCTTCCTCTAATGTAAGTAGTTTGGTGGAAGGTGAAGGTACTAGCAGTGATTTAGGACGAGACAAAGAGTTGTGACCTGCCGAGACAGAGAAAGAACAGAACACATCATTTGGAATTTCATCAATTCAGTATCCAAATATGACAAACATCTCAATAGAAACATCTTTGTTTATACATACCAGCTCCTTCTCTGATGAGTGAACTTAGCTTTTGGCTGAAGAGAACATCTACATGGTTCAGGATGAACTCAACCACAACTGACTGTATTCGTACTTCCATGAAGGCAGCTGTTCCACTAAAGCATGCAGACTCAATCTGCTTAGACCTGATTACAAAAGAATTAGCAGTTTAATAATAATAATAATAATAATAATAAAAAATACACTGGATTTAAACTCTACAAAGATTTAAAATCAAAGCTTACCTCAGTAGGTTGGGGGCCCAAACAATGGCCAAATTCTTACTATGCATGTTGGTCACATAGCTAAATGCTGCTAGTCGTGACAAATGCCTCATCAGAAACTCCAGAGTCCTAAAAACAGTTTCATTACAATTAAGTCATCATTTAAACAAATCAACCTATACTACATAAACCTGATATTCTTCTATTTTAAGAAATCAAATTTATGTACTATTTGTACATTTTAAACTAAACACAACTCTACAGATAGTCTACTCCAATGTCTATACTGGAATCATATTAATATTAATTCTAAATTTCAGTAGATGAAGCAAAAGTGTCAGCACAGCCTGCAGGGGGCACTGTACCCATTCTTCAGACCTGTAATGCGGAGGAGGCAGCTGCTGGATTACATCATGTATTTTGATTAGCCTTTCCTCATCTGTAGCTGCTGAAACAGCCTCCTAAACAAGGAGACAGAATTAAGATGAGACAAATTAATGCCACTATTGTCCAGTGATGTTTTTATTAGAATCATCACCCTGTTTCACCCACTTTAATCATGGGCAGCCAACATTATGTGCAATTTTCACATTGCTCTGCTGGGCCAAGTGTACAATGCAAAAGCCTCAACCCCACCTTTAATGGTCACCTATGTGTGATTGCTGTCATAGTAACAGCAGAAACCTTTGTGTTTAAATTACCCCTGCCTTTTTATTTTCAGAATGCTTTGTTTCTAGAGATGTAAATGTTAGTATAACTATCTACATATGCCCTGTCTATAAAATATAAAAGCCCAACATTTTGCATATGTAAATCAGTAACACAAGCATTAATACAAAGACCATTCCTTTTTGATTAATGGACATACTCTCTACCCACACTCACCATTAAATTGCATTCATGTGTGTAAGTGTGAGCTGTTACCATTACTGCTGTAGAAGACGTGCTTACCGAGAATTTCTCATAAAGTTGGTAGGTAAGCAGTGGGTTGGGCAGCTCTCGGAAATAGAGCTTGCACAGTGAGCCCACACAGTGGATATCCTGGATGTAAACATCTTTGGTTAGATCTGGAATCTGCTCAGAATCAAATTCATGCCTAATGAGGAGAGAAAAGCATATATATATATACATATATATATATATAACCCATATAACCTTCATCAACCTATATAAATTTCTACACTCGTACGTAAAACTGCTATTGATATTGACCATGTTAACTGCTTTTTAACGGCTCAGATTAACCCATATGCATCTCTTCTATTAAAGCACATGCTGATTGATTTGAATTAAAATATAACAAAAATGTACACACACACTTTTTATTTATTTATTTTACTTTATTTATTAAAGTACTCTTTTCCACTTGATTTTTAGGTCAGTGTATTACTTTCTCACACATACCGCAGTTTCTGGATGTTGGATGCGATCCCAGAGAGCCGATACATTCCATCCACAATTCCATGCTTCTCAATGAACTCTGTGCAGCTCTTAAGCACCTGGGGGACTAAGAATTGATATTACGAGTTAGTCACATCATGAGTTTTAATACGATTTGGTTCAGTTTCTGGATAATACACTTATACCCTTACAAATACAATGTCAATTGCATTTGTTCATTTGGCAAATACTTTTATTTAAAGTGATACACAAGTGAAGCAAAATACAATCCAAGCTCGTAGAGTTAAAGGAGCCAACAATGATACAAGGGTTGAAATGAGTGTAAACAGTGAAGATAAGGGGCAGTATAATACACCTGATGCATGATCTTTCAGGTCGGGATGGCAATAGACAAATATATCAATAACAGCAAAGTATTACCACTATTGATACCACATTGCTGTTGAATTCTGCAATCTGAATGATATTATAACAACATTTTCCAACAACTGCAATGTTAAATTTAATAGCTTGTCATTTTATGGAGAAACAAGAAATCTACTCGGTCCTGAAGTCTGTGTAATCACTCTGTCCTCAAGTCTTTCTTGTACTGATTAACTTTGCAAAGCAACGTGACTAACAAAGTGCTTACAGAGATTTTTTCATAAATTTTAAATAAGATTTCAGTGGTTTTAGGCTTTACTTTTTTAAACCGCATGTTTTTTTTTTTTTTATTTGCTACTGTTTGAGGCTTCCATCATGCTGTGGTTCAAATCACAGGTCTTTTTAAATGAATAATCAACTTTGAAAAAACTAGGCAACTTTTTTCTGTCTGGCCTCCTACTTAACCTTTCAACATTTAAGACAAGCAGAAACACAGAAGATAGACATCCCTGCCTTGGCCTCCTGTTCCCTAAAAAAAAATTAAATATCCTGGTGATGAGAGAGTCTCAGAAGCAGCTGTTCAGCAAAATTCCTGACAGTGCAGTTGAAAATTCTCAAGCAGGATAAAACCACTTCTAAACCAACACATACATTCCCATAAGGAAAAGAATGTTGCCTTCTCTTGGACTTGGTGTAAACATTGTCGAATGCATACACTGTTGAGGACTTTTAATTAGAGGCATTAAAGGGAAGTCTAGTCATAAATATATGAAGCCATCCTGTTTTGATTATGTTGGGATAACTCCTAAAATGAAGAATTACTATAATGTGCTGGTGGTATTTTCTCACAATAATTGTTCAGTGAGTTCATGGTCATCATTCTATAAAACCAGAATATTCTAACTTTTACATATACACACACAAGAGCGCGCCTGCACGTACACACACACGCACTCACACAAACACACATGCAAGCACACACACAAACACTCACACACACGCACACAAACAGACAGAGCATAAATAATCTCAAATGTTGTGAAGGGTTAACCCTGAACTCTACAATGAATTCAGCCATAAAAAGTCGGATCACATTGACCCGAGAGCAGATTCAGTTTTTAAAATCCAAACATGATAATGAGCAATAAAATTTCAAAATACTGAAAACATTTTTCTATGAACAATCTAATCTCCTGAGAAAAAAATGTGGGTGTTATTTATGTTGTCATTTTGGGATAAAATAGTATATAAAATGTGTGTCTTTAAAAACGGTGTCCAAATATCAACAAGCACATAAGATAATTCAACCAGCATTTTTTACCCTTGAACTTTAATCATTTTTGGGAAGCCAAAGATGTGGCATAGTTTGAAAGGAACCAGCAATAGCTCAAGGTAGATTCTGGAGTCAAACAAATAGACTAGTGTTGATGGCTGCCAGGGAGCTTTGAATCAGAAGAAGAGAAATCTCCAGACACTGCCTTCCTAAACCAATTCAAGCTGACCTTTACACCCTCTTAAGCACTAAGTTGCTATGGCAACTAAGCCAAGCTGGCACAGCCAGCACGGTTGCTGGGGGTCACTGAGCGTGTCTTCAGGCCACACAGACAGAGTTTACAAACCAAAGCTGGAAACCAGCCAAGGCCTTCATAAGACAGACACTGTGGCCTCTATTTAACCCGAAGAATGAGCAAGAAAAAGGGACTTTAACGACTCACCATCGTGGCCAGAGTTGAGAAGGTGTTCTCCCAGGTCACAGCCGAACACCCTCTCTCTGAGGATCCCTCGCTGCTTCAGCTTCTGCTTTGTGGGCCGGGACTTCATGAAGGTGCGCAGGAATGTGATCAACTTCCCGTGCTTCTTGGATACTGAAGGATAGTTTGAGACCATATACACTATTATATACCGACAGGAAAAGGCAAATAATTAGCCAGCAATTAGCAATACTTTTGCCACCAAAGGTAACTATTAACTACAAAATCCTAATGGTATGCACAAAGTCAACAAATAATGACATTTCTTTGGTATATAACTAATTGTTCTATCCCGAATCTTAACCTCTTTTGTTATGGCAAGAAAATAATAAAACAGTCCAATAAAACAGTCATAGCTTTGCACCAAACAAGACAGATATGATTGTCACACGCTGCTCCCTGTTTAAGCCTTGTAGAGTCTGGAAACCGCACTGTTCACAAACCCGTGCTGTCTTTAACAAGTCTTTGTTGCTGCTGGGAATTTTAGCCATGGAGCAGCCTGTTCTCAAATCCAACAGCATCACATGAGAACCATATATAATTTTATAAAACACCAGTTCTGGACCAATAGGACCAAAATAAATATTTATAAAATCTTGGGGTAAAAGCGGACAAAGAATTCAGCATAAATGAATTCAGAATTCAGCACAATGTTCTGTCAAGAAATAAGTTCTCAAATCCTCTACTCATACCTTGCTAGTGAAACCTAACAAAACGACATTCAATAATTAATGCAATCAGCTAATGGTGGATCCAAATTTCTTTAATGGGGACACTTTGTATTTCCACTTTAGTGTTTAGGCATAAGTAAGTCATTGTACAACTTCCAAGGCAATACTGGGTGGAGTGGTCCACTTCCCACTCTCTAAATTCATGATGTAATGTCATATCGGGCCAAATGAGCATGAAGAACCAGCAGCTCACATGCTCCAACATTCTACCTAACAAGTTCTCCAGCACTACTAAATGCTCTCAGGGGCTCAATCATGAAATGACCTACATGGTACATGGTTTGGCCACCAAGCTGCCATTTCTCAATATTAGACTCATTAATAAGTGAATAAGGCTTCGCACTCTTTTTATTCTTGAAGCAGCAATGAGGTAATACTAGGCTTCATTCGAGTCAGTCAGCTGTACAGCATTCACTCACATTAAGTGCGGACTGTCATTGCCATGCATATTAAATCTTGCAGCCTGGGCCATATAAAACAAATGAGAAACACTGAGTAAACAGAGGAAAAAGGGACCAGGGGAATCATGAACAAAGAAATACCACAGAAAACACAAACAATCTTTCTGAATCACAACCAAACTCAACACAAACTAGTCTGTTTGGGACTCAAACTGTTTGGGACTCCTTATTTTCACATTCCCAGATGTTTTTTTGAAGCTCACTCAACAAATTCAGTCTATAAGACCTTCTTGGCTCCATTTTGTTTTGAATACAGAAAACATTCCATGAATGATCCAAAAATCTGTCCGGATCTGGAAGGTGTTTGGATCATAAAAAAAATCAGCTGTTGCTGAAAATAGGAAGGTCGTGAGCAGCTGGAGCTGCTGAGATAACTGCTGCTAACATATGATGGACTCACACCACTGAGTGTGAAGTATACCAACACATTGTAACACAGGATGCCAAACAATTAGCAGAATAATTGGTTATACACCATCTCCTCTATAGAACAACTGAAGATGTCATTTTAGACCAGTCAGATATAAAATTATTGGCACACTGATTAAAGCTACATTACAAGTGTAGAGAAGCCAAATTCACTTAGTTAGTCATTAAATAACATGGGGAACATTTGAGAACACTCTACATAAAACTCAATAAACTGTGTTGACTTTCATAAATAAAGTAATGGCTATAAATATAACAGATAATCTTTCATTTATTAATAGTTAATAATTCATAGAGAATGAAAGAATAATCAAGTGGAGTTCAGAGGCAATTTAAAGTCATTCCATACAAGCCTACTTTAACAAGAAGGGGAAACTCCAGAATGACTTGCAAATTAATCTTTATATTACCATGTGACTTTCATGTAGGGTTGCAAAATTCTGGGAATTTTCAAGGCTGGAAACTTTCCATGGGAATTAACGGGAATATATGGAAATAAACTGGGAATTTAAAAAAATGCAGAGTTGCCTATAACAAGAAACTTAAATGTAGTTTAAAAAATAAATCTTGCAGAGGATTTAATGCAATTTAAGATGTATTTGTACCCTGCATTCCTCGGTCACTTGCACCCTGCTTACTGGAGGGCCATTGAGGCCAAACCCCCTGCATGTACTTGCATTCTTCCATAATATGCACAGCAACACTTTATTTTAGGGTCATTTAACTAGTTGCTTACTAGCATGAATATTAATAGAATATTGGCTATTTATTATTAGTACTTATTAAGCACATATTAATGCCTTATTCTGCATTACCTTATTCTACATTCTTAATTGTACCCAATACCTAAACTTAATAACCACCTTACTAATTAGAATAGATTATAGCAATCATAGGTACATATTTTTTTCACAATTATTAAGTTAATTATGTTTATTTCAAGCATAATAATGTTTATTATGCTTTTGTGTTACTCAATGAAAGAATCAATCAAAGTTCTACTTACAATTAAATCGGTCAAGACGTGATTTTTTTAAAATTTGTATTACCTTGCATGCATGTCTGCATGTTTATTTATGTTTGTATATGTTATAGTTTATATAAATTTCCATATATTTCCAAATAATTCCCATAAATTCCCTTTGTACAAGAACAACAAAAAATACTGATTCCAACAACAAATTTGAATTTACCAGAATTGCTGAACACATAAAAAATATTTCAGTATAAACACACAGAATGTGCTTAATGCTGGCATTTTCCTTTAAAGGGGATGACATAAAACCTCAATGGACAAAACAGAAATGTGCTTATGATCATTATTGAAATTCTTTTTACTGTTAGGGCAATATCACAAAGCAACTCTGACACATAACCAGACGCCTTGTCTGCAAAGAATTTGCTCATCAAAAGCTGAAATGTAAAACAAACCATTTCCTGTCCTACTTTTTTAAGAGCCAGCAGAGCCAGAAATCTGGGATTCACACATCTTTCACAGACTACCTAGACAAACACACATGCATTTGGGGACCAGAGAAGCTATAGATAATGTGTGTGAGCGTGAGTGAGTGAGTGAGTGAGTGAGTGTGTCTGTGTGTGTGTGTGTCGTCCTGTTCCAGACTGTACCTAATCCTGGCTGAGGAGACGCAGACATATGACAATTTTGACACAATAATAAATATCACAGCGCTTATGTTTATAAGCCCAAAAGACTGCAAGTGTAAAAATGGGATACAAAAGTTAAATGGAGAACACAGAAATAAGGTGAGACAGAGTCTCGGTTTCACACTGCTTTATGAATAAATGGCCTGATTTATTATGCAAATTAGTCCTTCAGACAAGACACCTGTTAACCACTGTGTATATTCACTACCAGTTCATTCTGAACACAGTAGACTGAATAAACATTTTTCATTGTATTAAAATTTTTTATTGTTTGTGGTAGAAATCAGTTTTTAAGACAACATTAAATAGTGAAGAATTATGAAAACTAAATGCCCATATAAAGTACAGAAAATGAAGAACTTGCGGTCCCCAACCTACTCTTTCTAATGTATTAGACATTTTACTAAGTGCATACGTAAAACTCAACGTTCACCAATTACTTATATTTTATTTATACTTTAGTATGTATACCAAAGTCTTATGGTACTTAAATGGACCTTAGGGACCACAAGTGTACATTTAATTATCCTTTAAACTATACATTTCCAGAGAAAAGATGTACTCTTGATGGTACCAAAACTGTGATAAGGAAAGGTATGGTGTGGTATCTAGGTTTAGAGAGCTGGAGTGAAAATAAGACGTATATATTGTAGTTTTAGTCCATTGATATTTCACCGGTTTCACCTGTTATCAGTTTAAAACCACCTGAACTTAACTCATGTAATATGAGCCAGATTTTAATGTTCTATAGAGAAATGGCACATCAGGGTGAATAAACATGCAGCTCTCTTTCTGTCTCCCCCTCCCTCCCTCTCTCTGTCTGTCTCCCCCCCCCCCTGTCTGTCTCTCATTCCCTGTCTGTCTGTCTGTCTCTCATTCCCTGTCTGTCTGTCTGTCTGTCTGTCTCTCTCTTTCTCTCTCTGTAGCCAATCCCAGGTAATACTTTTAGACTTTGGACATACGCCATGTTCATGTCATTATTAATCAAAAACAATTTAATAATGTAAATAATATACAAGCGTAATTGACTACAGAGAAATCTTAATCAAGTCGCTAAAATTCCCTCAAAAACCCACCCAGATGAACTCCGTATTCGTGTCTACAGTGTAAATAACTTAATAAATCCTTACCTCAGGAAGACAAACGAGAACAGTGACTTAACTTCGCGTGTAAAGCTACTTTCATTCCGACAGCGAACTGAGTGAACTGAGGGACGTCTGAGAGCTGAACGTGTTAGTTTCTATTGTCGAGTCGGCAGCACGAGCTAATTCAAACCGTCATCGCGTCACGCGCACACTCCCTTCACTTTTCCTCACTCAGCTTACACAGCGCGAGCGTCTTGGGGGAGAAAAAAAAATCCCTTCAGTGAGCTTTTACCCCTCTCACATTTTCCTTCACAGTTGTCCTGCCTCCCGGATCAGCTTTCAGCCACCAAAACCAGTAACCGATACGAAGTGAGTGAAGTGAACCGACTCGGTCTCACGTCGGTGAAGTACACGTTTAAACTCAGCGAAAAATACATTTCATGTGAGAAATGTATTTCTTATCCTTACACATGTTACGCAACCTACAGTCATTACATCTCCTCTATGCTGATAAATAGTCGAACTGCTTTGCATTCTGAATGAGCCGGTTTAGGATGAGTGAATCGATACTGAAGAACCAACCAACAATTTTGGATTTTGACTTTTTCTTTAACATCTAGCTTAAAATCACCTTGATTTATATTAGCAAGCAATAATCATATCATATGGAAACTGTATGTTTGTTTATTTAGTAGAATGAGGAAAAAATAGAGAAGAGTTACTTTAAATGTACTGTCAAGTTTATATCATGTTATTTTAACTATACACACATTGTAATGTAAAAATAAACTTGTTTCATATTAATAATCTGTAAAGGCAATCAAAATAAATTCATAAATGAAAGTAAATAAAACTAGCCATTCGATTAGGACAATAATGGCATAAATGGGGTTATAAAGGAAGGAAAAGTGGAAACACCACATGCTCTCACTTTTTGTCATTTTGTCACCATCAGCTATTTGTGAGCTTTGTCTTTTATAGTTTTGTGGGTGTCTGTAAATGCAAATCTGCAGGTAATTAACGTGCTCGGCATTATGGAAATGTTTCTGAACTTTGGATTTGCAAAGGGATATGTAGTTTGGTTTGCCCTACAAAAACATTTACACACAACTAGATTGATACAAACAAACTGCATACAAAATAATCTGACAAATGTAAAAACTTATTTGATGTGCAGGATAGAAATTACTGCTCCTTCCACCATCTCACTCCAGTACAGATTTTTGTCAGTCTCGTTCCACTGACATAATTATTAATGCAGTTAATTAATGTTATGCCTACAGCGAATCCTAACCTTAACCTCAATAACCAAAAACGTTTTACAACTTTTTTTTGGAACAGTCAAGGTCAAGACTGTCAGATTTTCCAAATGTTGTGCAGACGTTTGTCCCTCACTATAATATAAGAAACATGCCCATGCATGCACAAGAAGACTTTTCAAAATACCTGTAGGCATTTGGATTTCTAGCAAGTGTATTATTCTTGGTACTCTGCATTCTACACAGATGAAAAGAAAACAATCCAAAATCAAAAGGTTGGCACTCAAGACCCTAACACATTTCTTGTAATGGAATATTATAGTGTTGAAATATTGGCCAAAGTCTATCAATTTGCAAATTGGAAACTACTCTCACTATTTATCAGAATGTGCAATAAAACAAACTCCTCGGAAACAATTCAAGCACTAAAACATGTTTTATAGTGTGTTTACAGTATCGGTGGAGTAAAGAACACTAAATCTATATACCATTTAAATGGAGTTTAAATATTAAACCAAATTTAATACCATCCAATAACCAGTGTTGGCAGTATATTCATTTAGCAAAAGAATAGTGCGAGTAGAAAGCGAGTGTGTGTGTGTGTGTGTGTGTGTGTGTGTGTGTGTGTGTGTGTGTGTGTGTGTGTGTGTGTGCATGCAGCATGCAACACTAGAGTCTCTGATCCATTTTCCCAATTCACACAGTTCCAAATGTTCACATCAGAGGTCTGTACACAGTGTAAGCTTTTACTTCACATGCACATTGGGGACAGGTCAGGCAGGAAATGGACAATGCCTCAGAGAAAGAAAGAAGACAGTTATTACTACATGTCTCGTAAACTCAGCTGTCTTGGCTTGTTAACCGAGCCAGCTGCCCTTTGCTCTTGTGAGAGGAAGACACTGGTGCCTCACCAGGAAGTTACAGATCCAGAGAGAGATAAACTACATCTGGATTAGCACCTGCTATGACTGAAGGCTAAACTTATTCTAAATGGGGCTCCATACTTAACTCTTTGGCTCTTTTAGTAAGCTTTTCAGGAAGCTCTGTTTGCAAAAACATACCAGACCAACTTTTCTGATGACTTGCAATCAATACAAAGACATAATTTTATGACCATTATAGACATATCAAATCTTTGTTGGTTTTATTCTGCTTGCCAATGGGCTATTTCTTGGCAAAGCTGTCTTCTGAAACTATTAGTTGACTTATTTAGGTAACCAACCACTTGTCTCTTTTGTGTTTAAAATCAATGGTTATGAATAATATACATTTCTTAGTTCTACCCCTGGGAAATAGGATGTGGCTTAGGGCAGTAAAATATGCTCTGGAGACTAGAGTGGAATTATATTAAGGGTGACAATGTTGACTTTAAAATTCAATGATTTATTTTACATTTAAGTCATTAACTTGAAAGGCACCCATTATTTTGAAAATGCCTTAAATACAACAAAAAATTATGTGAAGCGCATATCTGTACATGAGCCCATTCTAAGATCTGCCATTAAGTTCATTCTAACCCAGCAAAGAAAACTATTTGCTTAATCATTAACTCAAGACATGAGCCTTAAGTAAATAAATGAATGATTCATATGATATCAGTACTTCACAGGTAGTGAAGGGATGGCTGCTGAAGAAAGGCTGAGTTTTAAATACAGAGGGTAGCCTACAACAATGTGGGATTGCAGTCACTGTTAAGAGACTGTAATTCATATTGTCCAAGCCGGAATGATTTTATAGCCCTGATTAACAGGGCTCAGTAAATTAGATTTGTGAAAGTGAAAACAGTGTCATTCTACAAGAAGTTTAAAAAAGTGGTGCTATAACAATGGATATAATAATCAGAAGTACGCCAGATTAGGAGTGAATGATGATCTTAACTGTTGATGCTACATCAAAAAACATGAAAAAAAAATAAATAACTAAAACAAAATTCAAAACATATATTTTTAAAAAACACAATGTGAATATGAAAGCAAGTGTAGTTAACGAGAACAGGTTGAAAATTAAGAGGAAGTTACAAACTGAGTTAGGTACGCTGCTATTTGTTAAATAATGAGAATTCAGGTAAATACTATGCATTGAATAGTAGTGAGGAGTCAAATTAGACTACACCAAAAGTGCCAGTATTCATAAAGAAATGATCATTCAAAGTGAGACAGCGACATGCGGAGAGACAGGGTAGTGAATTTAGGGGTTAGTCGGTGATTAAGAACACAGAGGAACAATTTTGTCTACCTGAGCTCAGTCTGTAGGGGTTTAATGGGTCGGGTGCCAATGCACTGTCCTGCTTTACACTCTCCATCTCCAAATCTGCATGCGGGAGAACAGAGAAGTAGTCGAGCCTGTTAGAGAACACGGGAACAACAGCTGCCTTTGCCTTCTTCTTAACTTGCCAGTTGTCACTTTGACAAGAAGGGAAAGAAGGAAAATATTTCCTTCTGCATACCCTGTCTATTAGGCAATGTTTTACAGTGCTTCGGAGAGCTTGATAATAAACAAGCTGGAGCAATAAAATAGCCTTAAACAAAAACACATTGCAATTATGGAGAGAGCTTCGAGTTAGAGAGCTTGATAAAGCTGGTGGCTAATTATATTGATTATAATAATAGAGAAAGATTAGCTTTTTTTTTTTAAATACAATTTGACTTCATTGGAAAGTACAATTTGATACTGAGCAATTCAGGCTGATATAAATGGAATTTCTATACAATTAATGAAATTAACAATTTTCTTTTTTTTCCTACAATATATATATAAAAATGAACTTGATTAATATGTAAATAGGTTTTTTCATGACTAGTTCATCTTATTCCACATTATTTATCACAATACAAGCTGATCACTTGGCAAGCAGAACAAAACCTCTCCAGAAGAAGCTACTGTTGCCTTTTTTTTTAAATAATGAAATGGAGTTGTGATGATCATCCAATTAACATTTGTCACACTTAATCTAAACAGATTTCAAATGATTATGGCAGCATCGATTACATGCAGCATGTTTGTAGATTTGGTTCATGTGTTACTTGGCTCATTTTTTAAGTGCTCAGTTTAGGGTGTATCTAAACAGTTTATTCAAAATCATAGGGCTTAGTGAACATCTTTGCACATGTAAACACTCAGTAAAGTAAATCATTTGCACATGAGAGAGAGAGAGAGAGACAGAGACAGAGAGAGAGAGAGAGAGAGAGAGAGAGAGAGAGAGAGAGAGAAAGGGTATAATGTATAGTGTAGATTAGTGAGGCGGTGGGGGAGAATACCAGCACGCACAGGGTGGGAAGAGACTCCAGGAGGCTGGCCGCAGAGCAGAGCAGGGGGACGCTGAGGGGGGCGGCAGAGGGAGGCACAGTGATACATCATTACACATGCACAGGAGATTACAACACACTCAAGCAAATCATCAACATAGATCACATCCAGATATCGCAATGACATCAGCAAACATGCAAGCGATAAAGTAAAAAGCAAAACGCAGAAATCATGCAGCGTGTTCCTTCCTCAGGTTCAGCCTGTACCGTGTTGCCCTTCACAATCAACATGTTTTAGCTCATTTTTCCCAGGACTTTCCCATACTGTGGCACTGCATCACTGTGCTCACAAGAGTATGTATGGATGTGTATTCTGTCCACCCAAAGCTAGCATAGTGAATAGTCAAGTCATAATGAGTCACAACTTTAGGACTGTAATAAGTGGTGTGAGGCACAAATAAGTGGACAGATGTGTAGTGAAAGGTCTGCGCTGTCAGAAAGCTCTCCAGAGGACTTGGCAGTGCATTCAGCCCAAAGCATGATGTAAAGTTGGCTGAGCGTGATCTGTGACCACTCTAAACATGACAAATTTCATTATTCACCCAGTAAACGTTAGTGTTTGAAACCCTCCATTTCACACTTGCATTATTCATGACATTTATTTGGTTCAAATTTGTAGTGCTTGGCTGCGTAGCTGTTTTCCTAAAGTGCCCATGAGATCAAAACTGGTGTTTCAGAGCTTTTTGGCACTATGGTCAGCTTCATGCTTTATAAAATATATTTCCCTTTATTGAAAAACTGTATTAATATTGATGAGTCATTTTGCATTCTGACAGGTGTTTTTTGTTGTTGTTTGCAAGTGGGGGTGGAGCTGGTTGGGGATTGCTGTTATTAAGGTAACATTCATTATCATGATTAACAAGTGGCAGTCAGTGCAGTGCAACATAGAAGAGAAAGACAGCAGTGCGATAACAACTGAAATGTGATTACAATAGAGCAGTGACTGAAGACAGACGAACAAAGATATCCACAAGCTGAGTATATCCAGCATGATATAATGTTGCTGCAGTATAGCAGAGCTCTAAGGACAACTCTGCATGCACTTTAGAGAACATTTCTTTGTGACTAACAATAACAAATTTAGTGTGAACTGATGTTCCTAACACATTTTTAGGAACTTTTTTATTTATTTATTTTAAACATTTTAAAAGCTGCCAAAACAATATGATAATAGTGCAATCTTCTTGAGTGAGCAAACAAACAAGACGTGTACAAAACCCGTCATTATAGATTACCTTTAATTTCCCAACAGATGTAATACTTTTACTTGACTTAATCAGGTCAATCACTATGACCTTGTTGACACAGAGACGGTGAAAGCTTACACTTATTCTCTTTCAGACAACATGAACGCTGTCAAACATATTCAAGGCAGAATTCTGGGATAAAAAGGAAGAGGAAGTGCGTGTGGTAATGTAAGGCTTGGTACGCTAGCTAGCTAGCTGTAAGCCTTCTTGTCTAGTAAACAAAAACTTTCCACATCTGAGTATTCAGCCTTGTATGAGTAATAAACACTGGCTTTAAAAGTCTTTTAGACCCTGAGATGATTTGTTGAAGACTTGTGTAATGCATTAATTGCACTATAAATTGTATATAATTTAATAAAAGTTGAGATAAAACATGTGCTACAGACCCCAGAGTTAGTGTTTATCCAGCAGTCTCTCCAGCAATTCAAGTGATCTGTTTAGGAAATCAATAGACTTTAATTTCCGAATGCAAGTTCTCTTGGCCCGAGGGAACATCCAGCAACTGAACAACATGGCTCTAATTTTAACATCCTATTAGAAAATCCACTAATGTTCCAAACACAAAATCAGGTATTATCTGGGTCGAGCAGCATCGCATGACTCCTGTGAATATCAATTTGCAATAGATGTACACATATGAGCTCACAAACCCATAAAATATCAGTTAGAGTCAAGGTTGCGATCTCCTGACAATCCAGTGAACACATTCATGCTGAGCCATTTGGAAGGCTCTTAACTATTAACCTGAATGTAACTGAATATGTGGAAACAACTGTACAAACGTGTAAAGCATAAGATCAAAATCATCGCAAATAAAACGACTGCCGGGAAAACACTGTAGATGGTAGCGACAGCTTAGGCTGAGCCCATATTAACACGTGCGCAGCAGATGGCCCGTACGCTTGAAAGATTTCACATCTCTCCCACTCAGTTTGTCAACGGTTTCAAAACCAGAGCTGTCAAAGGAAGCGAAAAATATTCCACCCGAATTAAAACAAATATACATTTCTCTTCGATTAAAGACACAAAGTAGTGTTCAGGGTCTCTTCCACACAGTCAGATGTTATCCAGTGTCTCCTTTCGGCATCTGCTCCTGTTCACTCACACACGCCTGCTGCATGGTTGCTCCAACACGTCACATGATCACAGCCCTGCTCTCTCATCATAATCACTCTCATCCACCATAAACACACAACCCACCTGCTTTAACATCATACGTGCGTCCTGCATAAACAGGATTTACATGGTGTGTAAGCTCAAAATCGCACTCACGTGACTGACATTCTGCTTGTTTTGCTTCTAATCTGGTTTTATGACATTCTGTGCAGGTGAAGAGCACAACGAATTGTAAATAAGGGCTGATACATGATAAACACTCTTATTCCGCGTCTGTGTTTGCTTGTATGTATTGGTACCTGGTTTTGGCACTGAATTGGTGACAGACTGAGGGACCTTGTCATTAATCAGCTCCACGCACTCACTGGGAAAGAAGCCAACCTAAAGAGAGGGAAAAAACTGATTGTGACGGAGGGAAACACAGGCATTAGCATCGCACATTCTGCATCTCTGATTCACAGAAGTGTCATCACACCAAAACAGAATAGAACAGCTAACTATTATCGATAAATTAAAGCCACAAATAATGCAATATAATCACAGATACAAAACAAAACAATTAAGCTTAGCTTTTAAAGGATCCAAAAGCCGACTTTATGCACTATTTAGACGGGATACGATTTCCACATTTATATGTTTTAGGTCATTTTACTGAATGATCTTATTATAGAGTGCATAGACTAAGTTTGAGCATTAATAGGTCACAAAACCATAACAAGTCAAATTTCAATAAAAATTTGGCCAATACTGTTACTATTGTGTAATAATTACATTACCCTACTGTCCAAAACTAGTTTTGTAAACTTCAGCATTACTCAGATTGAATTAAGTTTACATGGGGATGTGAAGTAAAGGAATTATTATTAGAGTATGTCTGGGACTTTTAGTCTCATCCAAATCTGTTGTGTTAGTGTTTAAGCTTAATAAACTAGATAAAGCTGCAGTGGAGTTCACCCAAAATCTGAACACGTTTCACAAGCATTGTGTGCCAATAAAAATACGTGCAAACCACACCACTCAATGTTCATGACTCATAAGTAAACAAAAACAAGTGCACTGTGGGAACCTCCCTGTCATTCCTAACCACTTTTCTAGCACTTTACATGAGCTGTTAATGTTATAGTGGAGAGACGATGGTCAGTATTTCAGTAGCTTTTAGTTGTATTGAAATCATACAGAGGTATACAGATGATTGTGAATACAGAAAGAAGCACAGTGTGCTAGTAAGGTGCTGAGCCACCACGAACAGCCAAAACTGTTTCAATATTTCTGGGCATCGATTGCAGAGGTTTCTAAAATTGTACTTGGGGGAACAATTATTGCAAAAGAATTTATAAGTGGCCCTAAACCATGCTAGCAACAAAATAAGTTATATCATTTCTGCTTTAATCTTTAATCAGTCATCTGTACATTTCTTCAAACTATCAATGTTAAATTTTTATTAAATGACAGATTTTTAGAACCACAAGGATTTGTTTGAACATTTGACACAGTGGTGAGAAATGCATTAAACATTATGATTACGCCATTAAAATCAGTCCAGAAGTTTTATATCATCTGGGCCCTACTTCGTCTCATAACTCCAATACTTCAGTGAAGAATGAATTCACTCCAGGAATTACAGCACTGTTTTCATTTTCACTCCAAAGAACTGGCAAAAAAAAATAAGTGAATTCACTCTTTCTGCATGTTCTAACAATAACAACACGCTGAACCTCCTTCTGTCACTACTGAGCTACCCACCACAGACGTAGATACAAGACACACAGGAGGATCCAAAGTTCAGTAAAAAGGACAGTCAGTTGCCAGTTATAATCTAGATGATTACACCTCCAATGTAGAGCTTGTTTATGATGAATTTTGCAATTCTGCACTGCAATCACAGCATTAACGCCAGCCTTGTCGAAAAGAAAGTCCTTTATCTAACCCTAGCATTAGTCCTAGCATAACCTTACTTCTTACCATTCACCCCATTATCTGTATATGTGAATGTCCTCTTTAAACCCTGTGTGTGGCAGCTGGTGTAGCTTTAAGGATCATTCTCTGCAGACAGATGCTGACTAACGGACAAAGAACTGTCAACTTAAGCCAGTCCATAATGTAGAGTACAATTCTTAGAAATAAACGGTCACTTTATGTAAAAGGAAACTAATAGCTTACCATATTTTCAGAAAATATGTTGTGTTATAATATTGTCCATTTTGGAAGAAATTATTTATATTCAGAGTTTGTGAGCAATGCAGAGTGGTGTGACACTCCAAATAATATTCTGCTCCAGGCGTGTGTGTGTTCTGCTCAACCACTCACGGCTCAAACGAACACGCCGCTCATGTACCGCTCACAATCACTGCTAAAATCCCGCTCGGACATGAAATTTCTCTGTATAATCTCTGTAGGTTCCGTTTGTACAACTGGACCATTGGACAAATAGCTCAATTACTGTAGTAAAGATAAAAATAATTATATTTTCAATTGACCTTCTGGTAATTAATTTTATTAATTGAAAGGTTTGCAACTTATAACCTTAGACCTACTACTTATTTTGCAGTTTCTCAAACCTGCATATTGAGTGTGAGACGCTGAGTGAACAAAACAGACCTTAAAGGAAGACACGCTCTGCTCCTGTGGAATTCTCTTGTGAATCCTGTGCTCCACTCAGCTATACACTGCTTATTATCTACTCTGATCATACAATCAGAGGATTTTCTTGTTTTTCCCTCACTATGGCCAAAGTTACTTAACTGCTGTTAAATGTATAATTTTCTTTAGCTTTCTTACAAATTATACCATTTTTATTTGATACTAAAGCAAAGCATTATTATAGGATTAGCTTAGATAGTTATGATTACAATCCAACATAGATACACAGCATTTGTAATGTTTATATATTTTAACTTATAAGCTGTCTAAATATAAAAACAAACAGACCAGTACCAGTCAATCAGAATGAGTATTTTCTGCAAACTGATCTTATCAGTAGCTTTAGTTACTCCTATCATTGCAAGTGCATTTATTTTCATTTTCCCTGGTGTGACTACGGAATCCTGCTAGTATCTTAACCCCAAACTAAACATCCTGCTACCTGCTGTACCATCATGTCAGCAATAAAAACACTAAAAGTACACTGAGATTTCATGTCTCAAGAGCAGATACAACAGATGAGACAAGAACATTAATAATTAACATTGAGACATGCTCATACACAAAGAGATTCCTGGATCAATACACCAATCAGATACAGGATATAAGCAAAATCGTGTACACATGATGTCACATTGTGTATCTACATCTGCAGACAACATACCTGGAACCCGTGCTTCCCTCTCCACCATGTAGTATCCTCTTTAGGAGGCATGTCGATCACGGATACAATGTCTCCAACCTGAAAGAGATGAACAAGAGCCGTTTGTGTCGGTACTAATGGCTTCAAAGGAATTAGAGTGGTCTGGGCAATCATATCTATAGACAGGTTTTTATTTCAGCTTCACTACATTTGAATAAGCTTGCACTCATATTGTCTTCATGCGCACCTCAAACGACAGCTCATCGGCTGCCTGGGCGATGTATCGCTTAATGACATGGGCAGCTGCGATGGCTGGGACATTGATGGAGGACTCTTCGTGCACCAGCAGACGATTCCCTTTGTTGTCAACCTGAAGGAAAACAGGATATGTCAGCTCATTAGAAATGTGGAAGTTGGCTTTGCTGCAAAATTCAAGGCTCTTTAACGGAAAGGTAATAAATCCTCCTAAAAAGATTTCATTGATAGTGCCCATTTAACACTGTGCAGCAGGTCTAACTCTTCCACTGATATGAGCAGAGCAGTGAGATAGTGTCAGTGTAATACCTCCATCCATGTAAGAACTGGCCCACAGTTTATCTTGTTATCAGCAATTGCTGAGAGACGGGAAAGGTAAGCCATCAGCATCTGGGAAACTGCCTGTTGAGCGAGAAAAAATGGAAACACACAAAAGTGCTATATTATTTACATGTACAAAATGAGTCTGATATCAATAAAGAAAAAAGATCAAGGTGCTAATACCAATTTAAATGCAAAAGATTGTATTAATGGGGAAGGTACACAAGTTCTAGTGACATTCTTTTAAAATTCTAATAGCCCTTTGTAACTTCTTGCTTTTCTTACTATTTTTCTGTTGGGAGAAACATATTCTGTTATTGACATCTTATCTAAAACAAGCCACACGAATCAACAACATAGTTGGGAATACCTTCACCACCACCACCAAGTCTAGTCCTTCTTGTAGCTATTTACTATGCCAAAAACCTTTACAATATACTTCTCACATGAGGAACGCTATTGGGGGAAAAAATAATGATTCAGACATGTGTCTGTGTCACTTGTTGTGAACTAGACACTGTTTGTATCGATTCCAAAGTGTTGGGTAATCATTTCATCTGCTGTTTACAATGTTAATTCAGATAAAACCTACAAACATCCAAACACATGTTATTGAGATACAGCACTCATGATTGTCTCAGGCAAAAGGTTGGACAGCCCAAAAACATGAGATAATTGGGTGCAACCTTTCATGAACAAGATACCAGTATAGTATGATCCTCTCTGTTTAATGAGAGGTTTTTAGACTGGCAATAATGGTAATAGTAACCACACTTTGTTTCCCACTTCCTGATCGTGCTTTTAAAAACAAAATAATAATTAGCCCCATGTGTGTTTATATGGGGTTTAACAATGTGTCGGTGTTTTGTGAGCATTTATACATGTTGGTGAGAGTCAGGGTGATTGGAATGGGGATTGACTGTGTTTGCTTCACTATAATAGTGGCCCTAAAACCCCCAGCTCAATTCTAAATGATAAATTTGCTTCTATTAATATTCTATATTGCTTGGACATTGAGTCATATGGCAAAGGGTAGTGAGGTGGAGCCTTTTATCATTAATACAGCACACAATACTTTCTGACTAATAAATAGCTCATGTATTAACTTCCACAGCACTGTATATGACAAAAGCTTTCCTTTACAATTAGACTTGAAGGTCTGCAGGACTCCAGAAACAAGCTTCATTGCAACAAATCTCTCATAAACCTACATCTGTATAAAAGATACTCTTCAATATTCATGCTAATCATCTCATTGATCATTAACTAGCCAAGCAGATATATAGTGTAGTATAACTGCAATGTACTCGGGAACCAGTGTTTGCTTTCTCCACTGCTCCTACATTGGATTTCTCATTAAAATAGCAAAATTTTGTTTTAAGAAGCAAAAGTTGACTGTTAACACTTATCTTTGAATCAAGTTTCACCAGAAGAAGAAGAAGAAGAAGAAGAAGAAGAAGAAGAAGAAGAAGAAGAAGAAGAAGAAGAAGAAGAAGAAGAAGAAGAAGAAGTTATTAACCCAGACTCTTTGACCATTGAGCCACCACTACCCCATACAGGACCAACACAAAGTAACTGTATTTGATGTGCTTCATGGTGTTTCCTGGTAAATGGTGAAAGGCCAAAAACAAACAGATGAATTCCAAGATGTCCACAGACTGGGAAATCTGGCAGAAAGTGGTTGGTAAGGGCAGTCTTTCTCCAAGTGGGTTCATCTTTCCTGACACTGCAAAGCCAGCAATTACAACATGCAGTGTCTGGCTTAATGTATCTGCAAGCATATACTGTGCTAGACCTCATGTTCTTTGGTTGCTAGCTGTTGTGCCATAGGAGAATTTGCTACCTGAATGTGAACAAGCAAGGACACAACTGGGAGAATGCAGTAACATGACGAATACAGCACTGATGGGATATATGCTAGAAGGACCTCTTTCTAATTTCCACCCAAATGTCACACTGGCCCAGAAATCTGGCACCATCCAATAACACCAAGTCCAAATAAAGGCCAGAAGAAGAGCCTTTCAGTTAAAAGTTATTTTTAGTTCGACAGAGTGTTTCATTTTTTTTTTCAAAATTCATATTTATAATATATAAAATCCTATTTTTTCAAATTCATAAGTGGGGGTTAGGGTTAGGATTTTAGGGTTAGGGTTACATCGTATCCAATGTGACTGTCAACTGAGATGGGAAACAACTCTTTAGTTGAGGTTGAAAGATCTTTTTGGTTTGTTGCTTTGGTGAGTCTTATATAATCTGCATAGCTCCTGATTCAAGTGCTGCTTGTTGCTTTCTGCTCTCAGAGGAATCCCAGCTCTGTACTGCACACTTACACAGAAAATGAAAGGTTGCTTGCTGGTTTATTGGCTGCTAGTATGAAAGCCTGGTCAACTTTTTGCTTTTAACCTGTTTCTGTGGTGTAGCAGTGTCCTTTGCTTTGTGTTTTTAGTTATTTTGTACCATCTAAATTAAAAGAGCGCCTGATGCCACCATCCCTTCCACCAAATAGCTCAAGCTGAAACCGCTGACTACAAAATTCATCCAACATTCCTTATTAATATTTGTTGTGGGACTATCATTTTATATACAGTATATGCATATCGGATGCTTCAAACTAAGGGTCTTAGGTGCACAAGCTACTGAATCATCCACTCACACCAGCATGCATGATCTAATGTAATGCACTTAATAATATACAATACATTTCTAAATAAATTAGGGGCTCTCAAACATCTTGTACAACTTTAAGAATTAAATAAATATGTTATTGTGAAAACATCATCATTATGTTATAAATGTGTACTATCATATGTTGTCTATTGATTGCAGTCATAGAGATTTTAAACCTGACTTTTCCACCAACAGAGCACATTAGATTCTAACTGAAATTATTTAAAGGACTACTTGTTTTATGTTATTGTAGTTTAGATTAAACCCATTCGATTCATGTTTTAGGAAGATTTACCTGTTTTAGGAAGATTTAGCCTTGATATAACAGACTAAAATATCAGCTATGATGAGGAGCTTATGTAATGATGGAACAAAGCACCATACAGGAGTGTGTCCGCTTATCAATAAAGAAACAAAAAGCCTTCCATTACTGCTGACCAGTAATTGAACTGTATTAACACCACTACCACTCAGTCATTACAGCAGTTCCATTAAGTTGTGCCATAGCTTAAGTAAACAAATATAAAATATGAGGGGGAAAAATCCAATACAAACACTGTAGTAGAACATCTGAGTGTTTCTACAGCCATAACTACCAGATGCTATTAAAAACATGGACAGAGCACTGAAGGTGACTCAGAGTATTTCAAATAACTGACCATGACACTTTAGAAGCCAAGAACAGTTGTCAAAGCAGTACAGAGAGTAGGTAGTTGTGTCAAGTGCCTTACCTCTGCTCTCTCCCTCAAGCTGTCATATCGAGGCAGCTCTGGGAGCTGGGAAAAGCGCCGATCATAGATACACAGATGTAGGTGTTTGTCCAGGACACGAAAGTCTTCATAGCTGCGCCTCACCATCCAGCTTCGTCCCTGTGAAGTGATAAGAGAAGATCACTCAAGTAGTACACAAACTAGAACAACCATAACAACTGTCTGCCATCCTAGGTTTCCCCCACTGCAATAGCAACACACAGATTGGAGACATGATCAGGAAAAAAATACAGAATGATGGAGCTGGGCCTGGATCAAGAAACTCTTACTTGGAGTCAAGCCGAATGTCCAGGGAGCAGAGTGTGTTTTGGCTGTGTGTTTAATGTGTTGTGTGTGTGTAAGTGGTTAAGCTTAGGCATATAGAAAGACCTGGATCAGACCCAGCTCCACTTACTGGACTTTTCTAAGAATCATCTATGACCCTGACCAGAATATGGTGTTTACTAAAGATGCAAAAAAAGAACGTCTTACAAAGATGACAAAAAAAAACAAAAAAAAAACACTACAACTCATGTTCATTCTTTGATTATTAATTTGGATCAGTGTTCCATGTTTTCATTTTTGTTCCAAGTTTTCAGACAGTCCTGAACTTAATACTTTTGTCAAGCCTGTAAGACAATGTATGTAGGGAGGCAAACCTGAAACCTTTTCAATCTGTTAGGATATTGATAATTATTGTTAATGCATTTGAATAACCTTCCTTTATAACCCTAATAGGCATGAAAATCATTTGAAAATCCAGAAAACAGGAAAGAAAAAAATAGCAGACCATTTTCAAAATGCCTTAGACATCAATACGCACCATAAATGGTACTCTAACTCATTCTGAACAGCAAAAATTGAGATGAATAGTGGAGTTTTAAATCATCATAGGTTCTGCTTCAGTTACTGTTATCAGACTTCCTCTAAATCTTTCGCAAAAGCTTTGCTGACCTCCTCCACCTCCAGACCTCTATTAACTGTATGCTATTACGGGAGAAATCAAAGATTATAGCATTGTCTGTTCTGAGCATCCTTAAAAACATCCATTATAAAGCCAATGTAGCATATAAATAATGTATATGCAGATGAGATGCATATTCAGTACTGACATAGAAGCTGAAAATGACATAACCTATAAACTATTAACTTTGACTAACATTAGTACTGGGTGTCTAGATGAACAGCGGGATGTGAAATGGTCATCCTGCTTGTTGTGTTATGGTGGGATGTAACTTCTCTTCTTCCCCATTCCACACATGATGTGATGTGTCCTTTGTGAGACATCCATCATAGTGGCAGGTTTCTGGAGCCGGACTCTGAGTGTACCATAAAGCTGTCTATCCAGTACGCCAGCACACCCACAGAGCAGGCGCTGCCAAGAAAGCAGCTTTAACAACCCTCTCTCTGAGTTGTTTAGCTCACAACCTTCACGGCTACTTATTTCAAAACACACCACAACATGCTAATATTAGCTTCACAGAAACAAGTGGAAATTATAGATGAAATCAAAAACATGCTGAATCACCAAAATATCAGTCTATTTTTTTCAAAATTTCTCTGATATTCTGTTCATTTTTCTCCCTTCATTGTCCAACTCACAGAGCTCTAATCCAAGACAAAACCTCGGTGCCTTTGATATGGCTTTGAAAAATCCCTCTGAACTGCAGCCATGGCTGAGGAACTGGTGAAGACATTGGGAAAATAAACAAGGGAGTGCAGCCGGTGGTGTTTTATTCTTCTGCTCCCATTTGGTTTTGACTGGAACTACCATTGTTTGGGACTCCTTCTTTAAGCGAGTGTGGAACTAAAGCAACCTACAGTATGCATGTGTGTCTGCACTTTCCCTGGGATAATTTGACACCATTGTTATTTTTTGTCCTGGTTATTGCAGAAGGAGCAGGCTTGTGGATTGAGTACTCCTCTCATTTTTCCATATAATCAGTATGAGAGATGAAATTCAGGCAAGTGCATGAGCAGGTTTCTAGCAGCCTTCGCTCATTCACTGCTTTACTGTGATGTAGCTAAAAAACCTTTTTTACTTTGAGATATTTACTATGTTAACAGAATCATAACACACATAAGCACATTTCTGTTATCAGAGGTACATGATGAGAGAATGAGGAGATTCCTTCAGAAGAGGACACGAGACACAGAATGTCTCCTCAAACAGCCAACCTACACGATACAAAGCATCTGGAATTTTTGTACACTAGTACAAAGATGTACACATCTTATATACTATAGTCTGACGGACACTATGCACTTTAATTTGTCTGTTTGTCTGTCAGAAAACAAAGCATTAACACTATGACATAATGAGCTTTTTAGAGCAGGATATAGCCACAGGATTAAAAACAAGGCCAGTATTAGTAATTAGAGCTTTATCTGAAGCAGTGATTGCCAACTGACTGTGAGAAAAGAACTGTGGTTTGTCATCTGCCAAATCAAATGACGTTGTTTTCTGAAAAAATTGACCACATTTATCGACAGAATGGAAAAGATTCTATAGTGGTCTGTCTTGCATTAAAAATGTTTGTAAACCTGTTCGATTCAAGAATAAAACCATCAGCTCTTCTGTTTCACAAATACCTCATTTGTTCATTCGTTCGTTCGTTCGTTCGTTCATTCATCCAACATTCATCCATCTTCACGATCTGTTTTCACACTCTGTGTGATTCAGGTTTTTGGGAGGTGGAACAAAACCATAAAACGCAATAACTTGTGCTATGTGCAAACGGTTGCAGAGATACTAACTGCCAAGCAAAAGTCTAACTCTCTTACAGTCACTAGAGGTTTAGGGGTAGCATGTACATCCTTCTTCTGCTTATGCCACATCATAATAGAGCTCAACACATTTGGAAGAGAGCATTAACTGCCTTCTTCAACATTAATGGGCAAACAGATGCCAGTGATTGTTTTGTGTCACACCACAAGAAAGAGAGAGCACAGAAAATTATCCCTTGCACTCCCAACCATGAATTGGTGTGGAACTCATGGTCTCCTGATAAGGCAAATGCTTTCTGCTGTCCCACTCAGGAGCCACAGTAACCCAAATAACCGAGCTTGTATTCCTGACTGATTGACCATTTGAGAAGCAGCAGCGTGTGCTTTGATGCACCTGGCTGTCAAAAGACTGCAAAGAAAATCATCACCTCGTTTTGAAACTCCTGCTTATGATTTGTAATTAGCTACACATTCACTTGATTGCCAATTCAGGCATGAATTTCAAACCTTTACTGGATCATTTGTTTGGCAATCTCTTGTTTCCATGATCTCAGACTCATTTATCATTCTGTTTTCCCTGACAGTTTTCTTCTAACAGAATTGCACCATTGCTTCTAGAGTTACAGAGAACCCTTTACACTGGTTAAGCCAAGTTTCTGTGTTAATATCACTTCTACTCTCGAGTATCTCTTTGAGTCTTGTATTTCTCTTGGGCTCTGATGGGGGTTTTGTCACTTTTTTTTTTCCAAGAGCTTAAATTATGCAAAGATGCTTTGTGTGCTTTCTGTATAAAATATGAGAAATTAGAGGCTTTGTCACTGAAGCTGCAGGGGATATTATTTGTTTCTGGGTTATTTCCCTCTAAGGTATTGAGTAACAGTGACGGTAACAGTGTGTATTGTGTTACTTAGAGGAAAGTTCTATCCTGCTTCCTCATGCACAAGATTGAGTATTGCTGCTCCAAATAAGGAGAGAAAATATAAGCCACCCTTCCATGATAGCAGTAACTCTGCTACGAGTTGGGCCACAGCGCACCACTCCATCCACAGATACAGGATTTAGACTAATTCCTAGCACTATACATGTAGCTCAAGTAGCACTAATTTTAAAGGAGCTGGTCTTCCAGATGTTTGCATATGCAAACGGTGTTTATTGTATCATGAACAAGGCAGTCTGATCTTAAAAAGTGCAAAACGTGCTGCACCTGACAGTAGATGTGAACCAGGTACACCAGCTCTTTTGACTCCAGGCCATTCCGGCTGACTTCGCTCTGCTCTTCGGCGAGGCTCAGCTGAAAAACACACAAGGAAACACGGATGTAAATAAGAAAGTCAGGTGTATACTGTTAAATTGAAGGCACATTAACATTAGCAGTTTTACATCATCTGGGCCTTCACTAAGGCTCCATTCACAGCAGTTTATTTAGGTGCTATAGCTGAGGAGGCACTGGATTTGTCACCAGCTGAGCATTTTTCCTACATACTATGAATAATAGATGAAGATAAATGGGATTAGTGCAGCAGTGTGTTAAACTGGCAGAGAGGGAGATTGCTGCTATTCTACTGAGATGACACCTTTAAGTGCACACAAATCAAATCACCTGAGTGTTTTTTTCATAAAGAAATGCCACCATGTGTAGGTACGTGCCTTAGTGTATGAACCTAATTCACAAATAAAACAAATAGAAAGCTACATTCCCTAATTAAAGACATTGTAAAGACAGTACGTAATTGGGAGTAAACTAGCACCCGCCGATTCCTACATACCACATCCCTTTCTTCCTGTCACTTGCTGATGTGATGAGATTCGAAAGCAGAAACGCATCTAATTAATGGTCAGTTACAGAAATCACATTAAGCTTGATAGTCCAGTTCTCAATGTGCACAGTAAGCTTGTGTCAACTGATGATGGTATTGAGTGCCTATACAAGTGAATGCCAGAATAAACATTGGGCTTTACAGGTGACAAATTGCTCTCTGTACTGCGTAACTCTCTCAAATTCCTGTACAAAATTTCAGAATTATGGCTTAGCAAAGCTTTATAGCGGGTGAAAAAAATCCCTCTGTCTCCTGCATGTAAAAGAAATGCCAGGGCTTAGAGAGTGAGGAGTTCAGTAAGGATCTAAAACATTTGACCATCTTCTCAAAATATAAACAAACACAAGCATGACAAATTAAACGACATGAACATGTGTTAGTAAGGTGCAGTGCCACCAAAAACAACCCAAACTGTTTCAATTCCGCTTGGGACCAATTCTACACATCCCTGAAACTATACTGGAGAACTAATCATTGTTCATCAAGCCAAAACACATTGCTCTAAAAATTTCCCAAATGTTCCAGCTGGGTTGAGAAAGCCATTGCCTTCCATATGATTTACACAATTTCAAAAACGTTTATTATTTTAAGAAACACTTTTATGCATTGGAACAAATTATATACATGGTTACTGGAGTTTTTAGGTTCTTATTGTTTTGTGAGTGAGAGACATCTCTGCCTGCTGTGAATAATTCTATGATTGACACATCATTACTACTGAGCCTCAGATGGCTGTGTTGACAATAAAAGATTGGGAAGCACCTCAGAAAAAAGCATGCATTTATGTGAAACTCGCACACAAAACACACACACACACACACACACACACACACACACACACACACACACACACACACACACACACTCCATTATGTTCTGCTACTCTACAAACAATGATGCCTTTCTAAATCAGCCTCAACATCAATAAACAAATAGCGATCTCTGGTATCTGGCTTTGTGTCATCTGGCTTGGTGAGGCATTTAGCAGCAGCCTTTTTTTATATATATATATTCCACAAGACACATTTGCAATTATTTATTTCAGTTAACACATTGACAGAAGCTTTGGCAAGTGTCTAAAGCTCAAGCTCAAATTGAATCTCTACACTCACAAACGATGAGCTCATTTGAACCTTGCTTAACAATGTGATCTGTGCATGAATATTAATACTCGGGTAATGAATGATCCAATCTCACGCTTGTGCTCACACTCACTATTTATATGCAGTTCCATCGCCTGTTATGATTGGATCCCATTTCCCATTTACATAGTGTAATTGTGTGTGTGTGTGTGTGTGTGTGTGTGTGTGTGTGTGTGTGTGTTGGGGGGTGGTCTGGGGTGGGGAAGGGGGCATCAACTAACTGAATGTCTTGTTTGATTTTCTTCTGGTTCTTATGTCACTACCATGAACACATTTACTTTTGTTGGCCTACACAGTGTACAGCAGCTGGACTGACCCAGTTACATTACAAGTCATGAGTAAAGGAGTTTTAACACCTTCAGAAACAAGATATAAACTCCCATTACATACCATCCTGCTTTAATTCCTGTAACCTGAATTATAACTTGGGACAAAGAATACCAAATCTTTATTAAGGTGTTGTTTTAAGGTCAGAAAAGTACACAGTGTGAGTTCTGAAACACAGAGTCAATGAAACCTGACTGCTCAGAGAAACATAAATACAGCAGGCTGTAAATTCTGAGATAAACCATCCTTGAGTAATACTTATTTATTTAAGCATGGAGAAGCTTGAGTGGGATTGTTTATTTGAATTGAATCTACATAAATCTATTAAAACCTACAGGCATTTACAGAGCATAACAAAGACAATCAGCTCCTCATACTACAAAATCAGCTTCTTTTACTACAAAATCAGCTCCCCATACTACAAAATCAGCTAGATTTTTTCACTTCTTTCTGTCTTTTTCTTGCATGATCTTTCATTTGTTCTCTCACATTTTCCACATTTTGCAGGATGCATGGTTTGTTTGTTTGCTTCTTTATATCTTTTTTCTTTCCTTCTTTCACATTTTTCTTATTTTTTCTTCTCCATCCATGCATGTTTTCTTTCTTTTCAGGTAAAATAGTTTGTTACTCTGGTGTGCACAATGGAAGGGTGGGCTACTGGCATATTCATGGGAAAATGAGGCTGAACAGTTAAAGAAGAGATCACAGACGGCGTGGCAGAGAATGTGAGGTTGTGGTTTTCACCCGGCTCATTAGTAAAGCTGCACTTTTGTCCAGCTGAGCTGCAGTAATCATCACACTGCTTATGAGAAAGAGAGACTCTTCCAAAAACTCTAGGCAATGAGAGAGAATGACCTATTTCTCCAGAACAGCTTGATACAGCCGCTGCTAAACCACAGAGCACTAACACACTCACTACAGACAGAGCACGGAAAAACGTCCCTCTGAGAGTGCCAGGACCATGAACCTATCCTGGCTCTTAGGTGCTGAGTCGAAATAAAAATACTTTCCTTATGACCACAAGATTTTTTTTTTTATAGGTAATGCTAGTAAATAAGACCAAAAATATTGTACTTTTGTATAGCTTTGGAAAATCATTAAACGCCTTTATTCCACTGTGAATGCATTCCGGCCGAAAGTAAGAAGCATTTTAATAGTTACTTTAATATTCTGGGCAACAATGTTAGCACATTAATATGCCTGGGTAATAATTTGATCAATTGTCCAACCTTCTCACATGATATCATCAGATGGACTATTCTATGGTTATGGACTTTGCAGGACAGACAGGAAAACTTCAAATGAACAGATATAAATGAGGTGAAAGCATGCACAGAGCCCCTTGCAGAAAACAGCTGGAGTATAGATCTTAAAGTTAACAGCAGACGCAAAGCTCATTGATTAGCTCCCTTGGTGAGAAATGTGAGCCAAACATCTGTATCCTTTAGGTAGGAGGTGCAGAACAGACTATAAGTGAAAGGTGAACAAATCAGGAGCAGTAAGAGGAGTGAATAAATAAGGGAAAGCAAAAACAGACAGAGGAGGGACTCACATAGTAGCAGCGTCCTGTCTGCACCGGTTAAGATGGTTAAGCCAGTCTTTTGTTCCTCCTTAATGCTTCCTCCCCCTCAGCCCGCCTTCCATCTCCATCACTCAGCGGGAGCGTGGTTTGTGGGAGACACACACTTGCCGTTCCGCTCACTAGATAACGGTGGTGCTGCCTCTCTAGTGCTCTGTCCTGACACGATAGTAAGACTTCGCTCCTCCCACTGACGCATTCATACAAATGCATGCAGCAGAATGATGACCGGGCTGCTTTTAATGGATTCTGCAAGATTGCTGTGGTTTGTAAGCTCCGCTGTTTTGTTTTTCTAATCAGCCTCCTGATGCACCACAGTGTCACTCCAAGTCCTGTTTCTTCAGCATGGGAGGAAACCACATGCCAGAGGTACGATGAACAGAGAATGATGAATAAGAGCAGTTCTGCTCTGTGTACCAATCTGGAATATCCTTTCAGCAGCACATGCTGTAAATCCCTCCTGCCTTCGACTCTGTGCACCCTCCTCCCCTACACACTCTCATTGGTACAGTCCGTGGGACAAAGCAGTGAACTAGTACACCAAAAGGCAACGCTGGAAGGAGGGGGATGCCCTTGCAACGGCCCAGACTGCATCTCCAGCACGTGCCCTTATGTGCTATTTTCCCCCTCTGGGATTAGTGCGAGTCAGACGTCAGGAACACAGTGACAGAGACAAATGCTTGGATAAGGCATGAGACAATAGGAGCTTGGGCAGGCAAAAAAAGTGAAAACAATATCATCAAGTGCAGAAATCCTCCAGATTACTCATTAACAAATCCATGCTGTTTTCCATTTGTTTTGCTTTTTTAAACCTGGCTGTATGAGATCGATCCAGCTGGCTGTGTGGACATCTCCAAGCTAATCATGCAATTCCAAAGCAGGACAGTCGATCTTCTCCAGAGCGCATATGGTTTTAGATGAGAGGTGAACTTGAGGCAATGGCTGTGATAGGAGTGTTAAAACACACAGGCTATGGATGAATAAAATTCGCCACAGCTGCAATGGCATGCCATCACATCTGAGGACAATTATATAGACTTTCCTGGAGGAGCCTCAAGACACAGAGCAGCCACACAGAAGAAGAGAAGGAGCCAAGAAACTGGCGCACAAGTGAGAAATCTCTCCTAAGAAACTGTGGGGAATAAAATAAATGGTCGTGTCCATGTTGTGGAATCAGAAATATACTGTGATTTCAGTAATGCAAGCCAAAGGGAGTTAAAAAAAACAACAACAAAAGGCAAAGATGATCTCGAAATTGACCTGACCTTTCCACAGTCAAGTTCATATGACACACAGTTTGCAAGGAAAAGAATGATCGAATACAGAGCTTTTATTGTAGTCCCTGAAGAACACAGAAATTACACTATGTAATGATTATTGCTGAAATATCAGAATTAACTCACTAAAATATCCAGATCACTTTTCCCCTCATAGAAAAATTGAGTGTGGTGCATGTTGTAGGGTTGAGTCTCTGCCTCAAATAACACATTGGACAAACATAAAATACAGGCTATAATTATAAAATACAGGTTACATTACAGGAGGTTACATTTAAACCCATGTAAAGTATGCCACATCGATGCCGTAGCCCTCCCTCGCCAGGAGCCCAGTGTGGGAGGGATGGTACATTCTCTGTCCTAAAAAAAAGTCAAAGAAAGGTTACATATCTGAGTACTGAATCTACATAAGAGATGAAGCCCCTTATGTTGTATAGCCATGTTATATTTATTTCATTAACCAGGTGCAGAAAACATTTGTACTAAAATTCACCAGCATGTAAATATATTAAAACCCTTCCAAAAAAAAGTCACTCACAGGATGTGGCTGTTGCTTTTAGTCTGATGACTTTTCAAGAAGTGGTGTCTAACCCTGAAAGAGCACCTTGCAATTCCTAAATATCATCAAAGCAAATAAGATTAATGGTGCTGCACAAATGTCCTGTTTCTTTTGGTCCTATGTGAGAGGAAGTAATAATGCTAGTAATAAAGTAGGCCACGTCTCATCTGTCTGAAGGTTTTCACCGGCTTAATAAAAAACCTGACGCCCTGCTCTACAGATCCTGCTCAGCAGCTAGCACACATGCAGCATCGCTTTATTATTAGCAGTGTAGCCCAGTTTCAAACTTCAAAATAAACAGGACCCTTTATTCCACATTATATATTTTCACACTCTGTTGAAATAAGGGGGCCAAGCTAGTGTCAGGTGCTTTCAATGCGACACATTTAGAGTTACACAATATATGCATGGCAAAGATGGATGTACTAATGCAGCCAAGCAGAGAGTGGAGGTTAAATGTGGTGGAAAGTAGAAGAGGCTGTGCACAAGCAAAGAGGAGCGCAAAAAAGGGTCTAAAAAGGCATGTGTTACAGGTATAGAGTACACTTATATCCATTAGCAGCTAGAAAACCATTCAAGTGATTTTTCGTGGGAAAAAAAAAAAGGGTTTTAGCAATTTGAAACATTTGCAGACAAAGACTACATGCATCAGCGAAATATTCTGTATACAGACAATACTTGTTTCTATTACTTATTATTAACCAATACATTCCCATAAATAACCCACATTCTGTAGGCCTCCTGACTATCACATCCAAAAATCATAGCACATTTAGTCCTTCTGCAGTTCTAATATCTTCTACTTTTCTAGGAAGGCTTTCCAATAGATTTTGAAGCGTGGTTGTGGGGATTTGTGCTCACTCGGCCAGAAGATGAGGAAACCTCAAGCTCTTCCAATCCAACTCTGGAAACCATATCTTCAGGAAGCTCACCTTGTGCACATAGGCACAGTCATGCTGTAACATGCTTGGGCTGCTTAGATGAAGTGAAATGAAATCTTTATTTTACCGCACACAAAGACTTTGTGCACAATTGTGTGCTCCCAACTATTTGTTGGGAAAGTTTGGGGAAGAAACACATACAGATACAAATGCATGTCGTATCACAGTAGGATGTTGTTTTTAACAGCAAATGTTACAAAAGACTTCGACATTTTCTGTATAGCAACAAACCATGAAAACAGTTTTGCCAAATGTTGTGAGAAAAAGTAATGGAAATGTTTTTGACAGGAAAAACCTTGAAATTAGGCATCAGTTTTGTGTTGTGTGGCATTATTTATTCTACAGTAAAACAGAAGCCATACACCAGCGTTGAGGTAAAAAAAAAACTTTGCTTCCACTTTCCATCACAAAGCTGATCTTTAACAAATGACCCGATTCTAAAGTAACTAGAGTTATTAGCTTAGCACTTAGAGACAGACGAGTTATTACAACTTCATAATGTATTATCTATAGGCTCCAGTTTTTCATTACAGAACAGTGCTAAATGTGAAATATATAGATGATTTCTTGAATTTGACTGGTCATAGTTTAATTCATCACATCAAGACAACTCACAGGTTAATATTAATGTACTCCTTCTAATATGTCTAATATATAATTTCTATACTGCTAATTTGAATGAAAATGAACAGATTAATACTAGTTATTTAATTTAAAAAAATCTACTTGCAGAAAATAGGTCAGACTAAATGCATGCAAGGCAATATTATGACACTGTATTTTACACATGTAATTTCACGTAATACTCTCAAGCTCTCTCACGTGCAAGAAAATGGGATGAAAGTTTGCCTGTTGGAACATTAGAAGTCATAATATTTAAATGCAGTCAAGTACTGTATTCTAGGGTAATTGAAATGGAAACGCTTTGGAATAGCCATAGGCTGGGTGAATCTCTCACACTGAATGGGGGTGGTGATGGATACGAGCAGTGATTACTCACCCATCTACTGGTGGGGGTTTAAAAGCTCTGAAAAGAAATTGATATTAACTGGAAAATGGAGGTTAAAATCACAGACATAATTAGAACAAGATATATTCCCTAATATTCCATACTTTGCACAGACTGCTTAGAATTCAAATATTTACTTAGCTCTAACACTGACTGTGCCCAGCGTGCAGCTTTACAGAACGCTGATGTACACAGAAACACACAGTAGAAAAGCTCTGCAGCTTGAAACCCCTCCCCCAGCCATTTGTGTTCTCCATCAGAAAAGTACTCCACTACACCAGCTGAGACACCGTGTCATTACGGCGTGTACACAGAGTGCACGTGCTCAGTGTACACATGCGCAGGCAAGCGTGGCCACTGCAGCATTTCTGAGATGCTCAGACTGAGTGAAAGCTGGCAGCTCACGATCAAGCAGTTCTTACAGGGTCTGGGCTCTAAGGATGCTGACGCTACAACAGCACTCCCAAAGGACTCCAGAAGAAAACTCAGTCCAAGCGCACTAATATCGAACTCGATTATACAGAGCAGGATAAAACCTAAACCAGAATTCAGTTAGCACTGAACACAATCACTGCACAGTAAAATGTGTGCTGGCTATTAAAAGGTTTGATGGAAAGCAGCTCATAAATGTGTTTCATTCTGAAACAGGAATTCACAATACCCAGATGCATTAAAGATACCAACACACGTTATACTTCATTTATACTACAGAAGAACTTCTCAGTAGCTGGTAAACATCACCAGCCCTGCACACTCTCCCTGTGCCCAAGAATGAGGTAGATGAATTTGGGCATTTTAGTCATCTTTGGAGCTCTATTTCCAGAGCCCTTTCCAGGTAATGTACCTCTTGTGCTGTACATTATGTTTCACTTTAACTATATTTGGGAGAATATGAATTTATTTTTAAGCCATAGTACATTTTATTCCTTAAAATTTTTTCATGCAGTTAATTTTATACAGAAAGAAACCTTTTTTCTTCCTTCAAATTTTGTTCAAAATATCCTTAGAATCAAATTGAATACAGTTACAGCATCATAAATCCAATAAAAAAACATGCCTAGAATTATAATAGTATTGTTGCACCCCTTCTTCTTCTTTCGGCTTTTCCCTTCAGGGGTCGCCGCAGCGAATCATCTCTCTCCACCCATCCCTATCTTCTGCATCCTCAACACTTGCACCCACTAGATTGTTGCACTCCTACTTGGAGTTATTATTATTATTATTATTATTATTTTTAGATTGTACGCCTGACAGAATGTGTACAAATCAGTAACGTAAATGTAAGAACAGTGGGGAAACTGAGCAAATACAGAGCAGTGCAGCATGACACTATCAGAACGCTGCTAAAATCATGTTAAGCAAAACTAAACACATAGCCAAACTTGAATAAAATCTTTCATGGCTGATGCAAGTGTAGACAATTCTTAGCCAAAGACTTGCTGCATTTTGTTCAAGGGCATAAAGGCAATATGCTTCCACAAAGACTTCATTATAGTAGGTCATACAGAAGCCTCCCCTCCTGTATGCTCACACAATCATTACTCTGTATTACTCATCATGCTTTGTGGTTAATATACATTAGTTAAAACACATTAGCTTAATTAATTTGAGAGAACCAAAACAAGAGCAAGCCCAACAGAGCCAGTTTATGAACGGATAATTGGTCCACTCTTGTTATAACGATAATAGAGTGCTACGAATCCACCTGGCCATGGCAAACTATATCATAAGGTAAGTTTTAATTTCAAATTATATAACGCCAATTATGAGAGCCATCAAAACTGTTCTGTGTTATAAAAACGTAATTGTAATTGTAAACGTAAAAGTAATTGTTCCCATAACACTAAGATACAATAAGTTTGTGATGTCCTGTATTTTGATACTGATATATCCCCAGTTTAACAACTAAAAAAAAAGAATGTTCAATGTTATTCTGTTATATCATCAAGGGATTTAAAAAGACAACAAACTGCAAACAGTTTTGTTTTTCTTCATTCTGAGCGGTTTTATTGCATCTGGGACAGTGCTTGGGCACTTGCATACAAATGTACTGTTCTAATCCGATATAAACCATCATGGTCTACGGTTTACACAGCAGAAATCAGATGATAATTGTACTGGTGGATAGGTCCTGTGAAATTGTTCAAATCTGAGCAAGGAAGAATGCAATATATCCAGCAGCTGAAAAGCCAAATGACAGCATAAGCAATCACCAGAGTAAAAAAGCAGCACAGGTTAGCTTTATTTTGGATCTTCGTGAGACAGAATAATAAAGGCAATCAGTCAACTAAAGGCAGAACTCAACCAAATATTTCCTCTGCCTCATAAATCTGGGCAGCGCCATTAACAGTGCAGAAGCCGTATCCGTTTCCAACAGCCTGCCCAAGACTAGCAGATGGTGCAGATCAACACATTAATACTGGCCTGAAAATAAACAGCTGACCATTCCAAGCTGAGAGGAGACACCGGGCTTCCCTGTCCTGCAGTGAGGACGGACAGAGGCTGGGCGAATGGGATGAATTTTCATCCAGTATCTTTTTCCCCAGGTTGACTGGCCTTCTTCAGTGGAGTGGCACACTGGCATGATGCTGCTAAGTGGCCCCACTTGAGGCAGCACTACAACTCTAACATCAAACTGATGTGTGTGGGGTTGACAGTAGACATACTGACCCCTGGGGTGGAGGAGGCTTCTCTCTGCCTCTTCTCTTCAGGCTGTCTAATATCTTAAAGGGCCCACATGCCGTCTACTACGGATGAGAGGTGAAAGTGGTTGACTCTCTTAACACATATAAAAGATGTGGAGAGACCGATTTAGAAAGGGAAAGGGAGATGGATACAGTGACAACTACAGATCTGAGAAGACTGAGGCAAGTTTTTTTGGGCTGTTACACACACACACACACACACACACACACACACACACACACACACACACACACACACACACACACACACACACACACACACACACACACACACACACACAAGCAAGCTGGCATGGACACTAAAACCAGTATATAAAAGGAGTAAGAAAGCCCTCCACTGCCAAGACGAACAACTTAGCAACCTAGCAAATTTTGAAAATAGCACCCTGGTCTCAGTAAATACACTGCAGGGTAGAAGTATTTATAAATATTCCAATATTTTTTAAAAAAGAAACTGCAATCTAACACAGTGTGACCACTATACTCTATGGTCAAAAGTATGTGGACCCCTGCCTCCTCACACTATTAGTATCCAGATCTCACTATTGCTCTTTTGGCTGAATGGACGCTGACCCTACAGTCGTTCTCCAAAATCTAGTGGAAAGCCTTCCTAAAAGAGTGGAGGTTATTATAACAGTAAACTTAAATTTGACCAACTGCAAAAATATTAAAGTGAAATAAAACAAAAAAGGATTCAAGCTTAGGAACAGACGAAACAAATCTCTGGCGAGAACTAGCAAAATATAAAAGAGTAAAAATGCACAAAGCATATTCTGACTGAGTGCATATACTGTTATATTAAACTACAGCAACATTAATAGAGCAAAAAATTAAGACTGTAGAGACTGTAGCACTACAAAGATGTTTTTATAATGCACCAGACATGACAAAGAGATATACTGATTCATTTTGTCTGAGCAGCCTAATTGGTCTTGTATCACACTGTGGTGTCTATATTGTATACACTGTAATGTTAAAAGTATAGATGTAGGAGCATCCACATGGAGGTGAGGCTGTGGAGTAAACTATGTGTTATTGAGGTGTGCGTCCATGTGCCAGAGCTGGAGTGCCATTTGAGATGGGAGTGAAATGGGGTCAGGAACAGCACGTGGCCCAGTAACAGCACAGTCAGAGTCACTGTAAAACCCTCACAGCAACTGGATCCTTTCGCTCACTCACTCAGCAGGCCAGCAGGGGAATCCATGGAAACTATTTCCTTTGGTTTAACAGTCAATGAGGCCTTAGAACACACAATCCAAGGGGGGTAAACACACACCCTGCTACAGCCTGTCTATTTTCTGCAATTTGCAATTTCAGGCTTGGCTGTAACTAAATCTGAGTAGCGCTTTAGTCTTTGACTCATTGTGGTTCCTGTGCAGTGCCAGGTACCACGCCGCACGCTCCCAGTGACGGCTCCAGGAAGATCTGCAGCACAAGTCTTTCATTGTGCGCAATGGCAAAGCCAGGGACAATAAACCTCCCCACGTCCAGTGTCCATTGATATGTGAAATGCTAAGCAAGCTCCAGAGTGCGCACACAGCGCAGAGTGCACTTTTTTCGAAGGAGCGGAAATTCAATCCTAATCCGAGAATGCATGGTCACGAGAAAAGCTTTCCGCTCAGAGCTTTTCAGCTGGGATTTGGGGTAGAATCTTGTTTTAGAGTTCATTAAAAGTATTTCAGCATACACTGCCTGAACAGGTCAAAGTAGTTATGAAAATGTCCACTGATGTAGCATTTAGTGGAAGATGAAGACAGATTTGAGTGCTAATACCCAAATAGGCATTTAAATCTAGGATCTAAGAGACTTCAATGATAACATATTCACTTTATTCATACAGTTCACTAAGCTAAGTGTGTTGTGCACAGTGTGAACGCCACTGGCTGATTCTTAGCCCAAAATAACACAATAACGTTTGGCTAAAGCCTGTAATTACAAGCCATTCATAAACCATTGTGAGAGGAATGACATGCAGTGTGTGAACAGAAATGCATAGCAGCAAACAGTTACCCATGCTAAAAGTGCATGATGCACAGCAAAGCATTTGTTCTCGAATCTGGAGTGTGTTTTTTTGTAAACCAAGATTTTAGATGACTATTAAGCAGCAAAGGGAAGGATTTACGTCATGTTCTGTCAATGTGATACCCTGCTGCTGTTGTTGCCCACTGGCAAGAGCAATCAGTTACTGCCCTCTACTGGAGGAGCACACTCACGCCTTGTGTATTTGAATCCAGTTTTATCATCATCAGGAGACATCTGTGCATGTAAATAGAATCACACATTTACTGCTCTGCACGTTTGTGTCTTAAACAGTAACTTCTCTAAGCCCCAATACCACCATGCCTTCTTTGCTGGGTAAAAAATGTGAAAAATCCCAGACTTAGTAGATTTATGGACTCTAGTCATGTCAGGAAACTTGTCTAAAGTTTCTTTTAGAGAAAAATAATGTAGAAAATAATCTCCAGGGTGACCCCAAAACAGGGAGCAGCGTAAACAACAATGTATAAAATACGCCTCTGCTTGCTTCAGACTCTCCTCCTCTTTTGTTATGAGCCGACGAGTCCAAAGACACGACTACAGGTGAACTTCAGACCCCCTGCATATCAGGTCTCCAGGTTTATTTGCAGATTTGCATTCTAGACGAATAGGAGCCACACCTAATGGTCATCTAAAGACCAAGATCAACTGATTAAAAACATGTGGATTCAGAAGAGGCTCACGCCGGCTGGAACACATCCCTGCAGCCACGCCGGCCTTTTTAATGGAGCAGCAAAGACCCTTGTCCAATTTCATTAAGGTTTAACCACAATGTGATAAAAAAGATCCTGACTATCAGAAACCAAACATGCTCAGGAGACACACAGTGGAGTTCACAAGTAACAAACTGATTCTATGCATATGCAAATGTGCATCATTTTATGAATCGCAAGGCAATTAATAAATCTGCAAATGTGTTTTAAGAGGAAAATTGTCATATGCAATCCTGCAGCATTTACAATACTTAGGATGCAATTACAAATTGTAGTTTATAATGAAACAAAATAAATCCCCGGCAGCAACGGCAAAGCACACAAACAGTACATCAGTGTTTACCCTAAAATATGGTTCTAAAGAGAGGATTGAGGACTGTGGTCTGGATGTGAACCAACCATTTAAAGAATACTGTAGCATAATATATCAACATGTAAAGAAAAAAAATGGTTTCATGGCTTCAGTAGCAGATCCATTGTTGTGGCTTTATAAAAAATACAATTTTTAAAGATGAATTAACTGTGAGAATCTAAATATAACCACTCTGAGATGTTTAATTTACAGCCACACTCTAATCACTAATAGTTAGACATTAAACTGCAGTTAAACACCTCTGATTGATGTTCTCTTACTGATACATGATGCATGAACTACAAATGAAATTTATGTTACAAGTCATTAAAAAATATTTGTTCTTTCTAACATTTTTCATTGAAGTCACATGTGTACAACATAAGCAGGTAGAAACTAAAACGTTGGTGTTTAGGCATCCATACTATTTGTTCGGAGTTTCTTTGTTCAGGATTAGTATTCTGAGCAGAAAGCCCCCGCTTCGTTCCCACCCGGAGCTTCCCCATCTATTATCTGTTACGGTGTGTACTTCATTATCAGCTTTAATCCGTAACACAAGAGCCCACAGACCACAGGGTCCTCCTTCTTACTATACTTATGTCTCCATGCAACAAGACCCCTTTCACAAACTACCAAATCCTTTTAGTCCTTTTCTATACACCAATGCTACAGGCTATAATAAGAGAAATGTAAAATGAGCAGGATTTGGGAATAGGAATTGTAAAACGCTGAAAGTGAAGAGTGCTATTCGAGTGAATCCTGAAGGACTGAGAGCTTGTAAAGACATTTACAAGACTATTCTCAGCCTGACTAAAAAGGGAACAGTAAACACTGCTGAATGAAGAAAATGAATAAAGCAAATAAAGCACATTTATCAGATTAATCAAGGCACATTAAAATGCAACAGTCATAAAAAACATTTACTCATTTGCTTTCGTTACCACGAAACACTAGAAATATTCAGAGAGACCACATCTCGACAAATGCACAGAGAGGAAGCAGGAACAGCTGGAACGGAGCTATACTGATTGTTTGTGAGGCATGTTAATTATATCTGTCGCTGCTTTCCACTTCATTGGCAACCAGCTGTCTCTTTAAGAAACCCACCAACGCTCCATTCACCCACGCATTAAAACCTAACCCTTTAATGCATACGCAACATGAAAGCACACTAAACTCAATCAATGTGCTTCTGTAATGACAAACTGAACATCTTACCTGTATGCTCCCAAAGTCCACGTTTTCATAGTGGAAATGTGCACATTCGGCTAACTTTGGGAAGTGGCCCTTGGTGAATGGCAGTCTAAAAGGAAGGGGAAAAAAACAATGCAGAAAAAGATTTAGGTGAATGCAGACTCTTTCACAAAGCAGACGGTGTGAAAAGTACTGCTTGAATGGAATACGAGGTTTAAAGTGAAATGCTGGACAGGCAGGGGTGGAATGAATCATCATGTTATCCATCGTACCACAGCAAAAGTGCAGCTATACTGAATACTGGCACTGCTGTGATTAACTACAACATTAAGAACTAAAGGAAAACTGGATGAAAAGTGTGAAGACAAACTGCACACAATTCTTACCAGGGTATCGATTCAGACATTTTATAGTACGATGGCTTAAAATCCCAGACATACAGTATATTGAGACGCACAGAGACACACATTAGCCCAGCTCTTCATGGACAGCTAATTTAGTCCATGCTTTTCTACTACAGCAGTTATATGTGATAATTTGCCATTAGCCTTGATGTAATTTTCTCATTTATTTGTGTATTTCAAATGGGTATTCTCCAAATGCTTAACACAAACATGACACTTTCGTATCCGCTCCAGTTAAAACAAAATCAGTAATTAAATGAGCATTAATGCAGCAGCTCACTAGTATCAAAGACTAACACATTGACTTCTTCCAGGTATGACGGGAGAATTATGAGCTGGAGTTTTGTGTATATAAATGTTGCATATTCATATCAATTATGCAGATAATATGGTTTTTAAATATCTGGGGCAAGTAATGCTGGAATAAGGCAAGCTCTGGAATCCTGGTATATCTGCTGAAGCTTACAGATGACCACCAACTTTTATTTTAGTCTCTGACCTGGCTTTATTTACTGCACTGTTCCTCTGTGTACAGTTAGTTTCATTCGATTTGATTGATTTGTATGACGCTTTTAACAATTCACATCGTCTCTACAGAAGTATAGAAAAAAAGAAGAAATAAAAATAAGAATAAAAAGATATCAATACATATAAAGTTTAAGATTAAATTACTATTTAATTTTAATTACTAATTTAAATGACTATCTTTAACATCTATCCCTAATGAGCAAGCCTGAGGCAAAGGTGGCAAGAAAAACTCCCTAAGAAGATATGAGGAAGATACCTTTAGGGGAACCTCATCCTCATTTGGGTGACAATGGACAGAAAATAATGTAGATAAGTCAGGGTGCATGCATGCTTAACTTCACATTGATGACAAACCTCCACTTACACTGTTTCAAAAAAGACTATCTTAAGATTTTATGCAAATTCTGTTAATAATAGGAGGAAAAAATTAGGTGTTTTTTTTTCCGTAAGTTTATGCTTTAACTTTACGCCAGTCAGTAAAAAATATATTTAAAAAAAAAATGTAAGTAAAAATCACATGAAAATAAATATCTAAAATACTATAATGCATAAAATCAGTTAAAAAACGTAAAAAATGTTTATGTTTTAATTTCATGATGTTGTATTGACCCATATTTCAACAGCATTTTTCCACCTGGCAGCACTGGGTCATGGCAGTTTATTTAAACTTGTGTTTGTGGAGGTTATTCACAGCATCACCTTTGTGTTAAATTTGTAACTTTAATATTTGCATTAGACAAAGTTCCTACTTCTAGTGCACCATGCTACGAAGTGTTATATTGTTGGAAAATAAGGTGGCTATGAAAAAACGTCATGAAAAGGGTGAAAAGGTTGTTGCCATAGCACATCCTTGTCGCTGTCAGTAATGATATTGACCAATCGTTCACGAGAAGGAATAGATTTTAGCCCATCAAGCCCATCGACGTCACGGCACCCATCAAGTGCATGCTATTTTAATTTAGTTTTTTTCTTTATATTAGCTTCAATTAAAATGCATTAATTTATTAACAATACAGTAAAAACTTGTGTTTGACAGTTTTAGTGATATTATGGGGTTGCTCATAAGGGTTTTTATTTATTTTATTTTTATTTTCTTTTTTCTTTTTTTTTTTGGGGGGGGGGGGGGGGGGGGTTTATTCCACTTTAGTCATTTTTCTTAGCTTAAATCCTGAGTCTTGGAATAAGCTAATGACATAAGGTGAGGTGTTCCAGTACATGGGATATGTAAAGATCAGGGTTTTATATGACTATATAAATAATGGTGTGTGTGTGTCTGTGTGTGTGTGTGTGTGTGTGTGTGGGTGAGTGTGAGAGAAGAGTGTGTTAAGAGGCTTTAGTTTATGAAACAAGAGCAGCAAAAACTATGGCAACAATCACAGGACAATAAACTAGACTAAAAGTCTCCAGACTGCTGTTTCAGAGGCCAATAAATAATGAAAATATGTGGAACATAAAAAGCCTATGAATTGGCACAAAATGTTTCCATCTCTAAGCACACAATCTAAGGAATAAGCCTTCAAACCATAGGGATATATATTGTGAGTAAAAAGTAAAAATGAACTTACTTTTTGACATTCTTGACCTTCATGCTGGCAGTGCTGCTGCAGGAGCGGATCAGCGGCTCACTGCTCAGTTCTGGGATTTCTGCACTCCGTGCCTAAAGGGATGATAAAGCGGTGAGCATGGGATACAACCCTTAAACATGATGCGGTACTGACACTGTGATATTTTTCCTTAACAAATGTGGCAAAAAGGATGATAACGTTTATGCATAAATAGGCAGCACCTGCAGAGCTCTTTATCTACAGATGGTAAGTCATGGAGGACAAAACAGGCCTCTAAATAAGGTGAGTCAGGACCAGAGGACACTAGGACAGGAGGGCTGAGGAGTATTTACAGCAGGCTGAAGGACACTCAAGTGTGACATGAATGTCAACATTTAGGAGAAGCTAAGAGGAACTCCTGCTGAGAAGGAAGCCTAATTTCATTAACAGCTGGTAGGTCTTATAAACCTGCATGCAGTCACTTCAACATCTAGCCAAGTGCAAGGCAGGCACGGTTATCTGGCAATGTTGAGTAAAACAACTCAGAGAGTCAATAACACTTATAAAATATGAATCATCCTTGTGGCTGCAGCACAGTCTGATAGCAGCTCATCAAAAGCATCTTAAGTGGAGATGGTGTAAATATGGTGATGTATTACAGGACGGTGTCGGTCTAATATAGAAAAACGCATCACATATAAATGATTGAGGAATCCATTAACTGCAGATTGGAAATGAAAGATCTACTGTGTAAATGAACAACATATACGAGCCAGATTTCACTACATGTGCTGGAATGAGAATCTCACATTTAGAAGAGTTTCTACTGAACAGAGGTTGGCAACTGAATCATTCATCTTCAATAGATACTTTATACTGGTTATAGTTATGGTGGCATAAATTACTAAACATTTTATATTAATTATTTATTCAGTCATGCAGTTGTGGCTCTGGACAGGAAGAGTGTAAGCCAATCAAAAGGCAGTATGTGCACGTTTTAAATAACTTCAAGAGCCAATAAACCTGAAACTGAAGTTTCTTGACAAGAGGATACACTGAAGATACCAGAAGCTTAGTCAGCAGCAGCAGCAAAGGAAACAAGACAAATGTGACAACGATCTGCACATTATGCAAATCAGAACCTGTGAAGAAAGGCCACTTCCCAGCTCAATATCCAATTGAAGGAGACCTGTATAGGTGTGACTGATCTATACTAGCTTACTCATCATTTAATGCTTTACAGTATAAAAGCTCTTTAAACTTAAGAGCTCACTTCGATGTTCAGAAGCAATGGGCTGTGGCATTAAATGTATCGAATATATGTGTTCCTACAACATACACACAGCTAACTCTCAGGATAATGTGTAAGGGGCATTGCTAGGCAGCCAACTATGTAGCTAGCCACCTAGCTAACAAACCTAGCGAACTACTAAAACCACAAGAACAGCTATCTAATAGTTTTGCATCAGACTTTTACTTTCACTTAAGTGAATTTGTATGACTGTGAATTTAAATAAATTTGTATGTAGTACTTTTACTCAAGTAAGTGTGTTTTGAACTCTTTCCACTCTTTGCAAGAGTGTGAATAAATGAGCACCATTTCAGATAGATACCTATTACCAGCATCACTGCATCCCTAAATAAGAGGCTTCTTTAACAACTACAGATATGAATAATTTAAATGAATAGAGTTTATTAGTGCAGTGTTATAAATGTACTTAACGTACCGATGACGCTCAGTGTCATTCATATTGACCTATCCTGTGCAATACACACGAAAGCTGAATATTAAATAAGTTACACACTAGAGGATGGGTTCACCATTCTCGCTTAATACATCAGTTGCATGCTGCACACATGAGGTGCTGTACAATCAATGTAGTGCATCGACTACACATTAAAATATAAATAACCAGTGAGAATAAGAGGAGTACTTTGTTATCCAGCATTTTCCTGCCTTGACATATGATTTATGACTACGATTATAGGATAAACACACTGACACAAACAGTGCTATCATATTTGTGATACTCTGATCGTTGTGAAAAGTCCTCCCAATCCGTCTGTGCTCAAAACAACATCCGCTATCGGCGAGGTTGCCATGGAGACCGCGCCATTCCAGCTGCACAGAACGCACTGGAAGCGTGTGTCGAGTTGTAAAATTGGACACAAATCCAAATCATGAACATGGAGAACAAAATAACATGCACAGACTCAAACTCTGGAAAGAGAGGCTAACAAGAAGAGTGTTATAACTATGACATGTCTGTAATGTAATAACTCATTTACAATGTCATATAACCAACTAAAACCAATGTGATATCATGTAAGTGGTGTAAAGGAAATAAGAATAGTACAAAAACCTCCTCCAGGAATGGGAGTGTGATGGTAGTATTGTAAAACACTTTATCAGCGAGCAGGGATTCAATGCTGTAATTACTACACTTGAGAATTTACCAGCATCCTCTTCAAGATGAGTGAATTTGTGTGCTGTGTGGGTAGATGGTGTGTGTGTGAGAGAGAAAGTGAATGAGAGATTGTGTGTGTGTGTGTGTGTGTGTGTGTGAGGAATTTGCATCTCACCATAGCGCTGATGGTTTCCTCCCAGTCAGGCCTTTCCCGTGGATGAATACTCCTGGCAAGCTCAGGCACTATGTCGTCCGCTTCCAGGTTGCGGCCAGGCCTCAATCCCCTGGGAAAGCAGAGAAAGAGGAGAAGGAAAACAAGTGTGAGCAGTACTTATGAGCGCAGATACATAGTTGTAAAGATTTGCATCACTAATAATCAGTCAAACTTAAATTAAAACTTGGAAGGAATGAAAACCTAAACTATCTAAACATACATTTCAAAGGTTAAATAACAGGCTGGAGGAAACAGAATGTTTGCATGCTGTGGGAAGCCAAAGATGTCAATCACTACCTGATCTGTGCACCATGCAAAAACTTGTTCCATTCTAATGCTGGCCAGTGCATTTGTGTGTGCCATGAAAGATGTTATTTCCTGAGAATTCTGGCAATCCCTAAATCTAATATTCTCTCATTCTTAGTCTCAAACTCCCAAGTGTTAACACGGTTTTCATCATGGTTTCAGCACTTGCTATTACACCACACTTAGCCTGTTGCATAAAGAACAGCAGAACACAGACACATGATCAGCAGTAATTCTGCACAATGATGTAGGATCTGACAGCGTAACAATGCCTATAATGATGGTGTTAGTTATAACTACAGGTGTTGCTGCTCAGTGGTGTTATTTCCAACTAGACTGTACTTATACAGAAAAGATTAGTTCTGAATCAGTAATGTCCGTAAAATTTTGCCTGCATGCCTCTTTCATAAGGGAACTCTTGAATTTAGATGTCCATCATAATATGGAAATACAGTATATGGCCAAGTTTGTGTGTACCCATGTGTGGTCCTTCACTAAACAGGTGAAATACAGATGGAAGCATGCCATTTTCTACAATGGCGTTGTGTGCTGTAGCATTAAGATTTCACTTAAATGAAACGAAGAGGCCCAAAACTGTTCGAGCATGACAGTGGCCCTGTGCACAAGGTAAGTTCCAAGTTCAAAGACATTGTGTGCCAAATTTGATATGCTAGAATTGAGTAGTCTGCACAGGGCCCTGATCATAACACCTCTAAACAATGCTCTCAAGGCTGAAGTGGCAAATCCCCACAACCAAACTCCAAAACTAGTGGAAAGCCTAGATTCAAAGATTGTTATTGGAGCAAAAAATAATCCAAATTACTATTAATGGCTATAATTGGTCAACAAACACACAGGACTAAGATTGTCAGGTGTACCCATACTTTTGGCTATATAGTGTACCACATTATTTACAAATCATTGCCAGCCATATAATGGTGTGTGCTATTCGAATAGAAGTTGAGGGTACGACTCTTACTGACAAATCTTTTGAACCAACCTCATGTTGATTGAGAAAGCAAACTCTGCATGCCCAGAGATGTCTAAATACAGTGTGTCACAGCAATAAACCATGTTTACCAACTAAAAAGGAACATCTGCTTGTAAAATAATGAACATGATGAGATTAAAGTTAGCAGCCCACCTGTGAGTGTGTCATAAAACAGTAGGTACTACAAGCAGCATGAGTGAAAAGAACAAAAATAACTAGCATGGTTGATCACAGAGTAGCTCTAGCCAAGCACAGACTTACCCGATGCTGTAAAATATGACATGTAATTATGAGAAAATCACTTACAGGATAAATATTGTTGAACGCATTTCTAATTCTGACATTGAGATAAAACCAAAAGTAAGATTGTTCAGCCTATTCTTATTCATTTGTACCCAAATTTTTGCTACTTTCTTGAAATAAACATTATTAAATTTTAGTCCATCCATCCGTCGATCGATGCATCCATCCACCCTTCTGCTGCAGTACGGAGATATTAAATTCAGTATCATAAAAATTGTAGTTTCTTCCAAATGGAAAAACATCTGCAATAAATTCTACATGATACATTGGCTCATCGTTATTCTCTTTATGGAGAATGAACTAGCACGCTCTTGAATAAGCATATATCTGAAAAGCACAGCAGTGTCCCAAACAACATTTCCCTCTCTAGTATGGGGCATAATGAAGAAAATCACTCTGGAACCAATTACATAAAAACCTGTGCTTCGTGGATTAAACCAGCCTGGATAATTTGAAGCAGAGCATTCTGGGTTGCACTTAGTCAATATGTGTATTTTATACAATATGACACTGTTTCTGCAGCAATACACTGTGAATGATGAACCTTCCTTCTTACTGAGGTAATGAGGTTTCTGTAAACGCTTGGTGACCTACATGGCTCCAGTCTGTAAACCGCTCAAAATAAGGGAATGTGGAGCAAACCAAAGCAAGCTCAATAAGAAAGAAACAAGCAGTTTCTATTTGCTCCATGCAGCTAAAACCCATTCATCTCTGACACAGATTCGGTTCCCACAACACACCCTTGTAGAAGAAACTAACAAATTATAAAATGAAAAGCAGAGTGTTAGAACGGACAGCAGCTACGCAACAGAAACGTGGATATGCGGAAAGCATTCGACTGAATCCATGCATGGATCCATGAATTCCTTTCTGATGAGATTTAACCTACATCACGCAGGCCTCCACTCCACCCAGAGCCTGCAGCCAGTTCTCATGAGCACATATAAACCTTGCTCAATATCTCCACACCTCAGGCTCTATAGACATGTGGCTGACCTCAAACTGTCATCCGCAATACAGGTTTCAAACAGTGCCAGTTGTATGGTTGATCTCAGGGGGCGGAGCCCGAAGAGAACGCTACAAATCCTCTGAGTGATCCCCAAGCAGCGAAGCAGCATCAGATCTATGAACTGATGAACTTGGTGACTGTAGACAGAGAGGTGTGGCTTAATGCTATCATGTGATAACATCTGGCACATGTACAAAAGATGGCACCGTGGCAGTGAAGAAGAAGCACTAAAGGCTTGCCTTATTCAACACTTCCAGCTTAATGAACCACAAAATCAGTCCAACGGTGAAAGCAATAAATGATTCATCAGGCACAGACTGGAAGGATGACCACCAACACAAGGCATGGTGGAGGAGATGAAGCGTAGGCCTGCAATACACTGAAATAATGCTGCACGGTAATGACTTTCCCAATTATTTCAACCGATTTATCTATACAATTTTGTGCGCTTTATCATTTGAAATAAACAGGTCTACATTAACAGCCCTGTAACCTAGAGTTGGGTGATCACATCCTTCTACCTGCTGACATTTGTACAGTGCACAACCTGCATCATGATACAGTATCTCACAGAAGTGAGTACACATCTCATATTTTTGTAAATATTTTATTATATCCTTTCATGTGACAACACTGAAGAAATGACACTGTGCTACAATGTAAAGTAGTGAGTGTACAGCTTGTATAAGTGTAAATGTGCTGTCCTCTCAAAATAACTCAACACACATCCATTAATGTCTAAACAAAAGTGAGTACACCACTAAGTGAAAATGTTCAAATTTGACCCAAAGTGTCAATATTTTGAGTGACATCCATTATTTTCCAGCACTGCCTTAACCCTCTTGGGCATGGAGTTCACCAGAGCATCACAGGTTGCCACTGGAGTCCTCTTCCACTCATCCATGACGACATCACGGATCTGGTGGATGTTACAGATGCTCAATAGGGTTTAGGTCTGAAGACATGCTTGACCAGTCCATCACCTTTACCCTCAGCTTCTTTAGCAAGGCAGTGGTCATCTTGGAGGTGTGTTTAGGATCATGATCATGTTGGAATACTGCCCTGCAGCCCAGTCTCTGAAGGAAGGGGATCATGCTTCAGTATGTCACAGTACATGTTGGCATTCATGGTTCCCTCAATGAACTGTAGCTCCCCAGTGCTGGCAGCACTCATGCAGCCCAACACTATGACACTCCCACCACCATGCTTGACTGTAGGCAAGGAAACACTTGTCTTTGCACTCCTCACCTGGTTGCCACCACACACGCTTGACACCATCTGAACTAAATAAGTTTAAGTTGTTCTCATCAGATCACAGGACATGGTTCCAAAAATCCATGTCCTTAGTCTGCTTGTCTTCAGCAAACTGTTTGTGGACTTTCTTGTGCATCATCTTTAGAACAGGCTTCCTTCTTTGATTGACAGCCATGCAGACCACTTTAATGCAGTGTGCGGTGTATGGTCTGAGCACTGACAGTCTGACCCCCCACCTCTGCAGCAATGCTGGCAGAATTCATACGTCTATTGCCCATACACAACCTCTGGATATGACGCTGACCACGTGCACTCAACGTCTTGGGTCGACCATGGCGAGACCTTTTCTGATTGGAACCTGTCCTGTTAAACTGCTGTATGGTCTTGGCCACCCTGCTGCAGCTCAGTTTCAGGGTCTTGGCAATCTTCTTGTAGCCTATGCCATATTTATGTAGAGCAACAATTCTTTTTTTTTTTCAGATCCACAGAAAGGTCTTTGCCATGAGTTGCCATGTTTAACTTCCAGTGACCAGTATGAGAGAGTGAGAGCGATAACACCAAATTGTATGCCCCTTTTCCACCGAGGCAGTTTTGAGTGCTGGTTCGGAGCCAGAGCCTAATTTAGAACCAGTTCTTTCTTTTTCGACAGCCAAAGCACCGTCTCTTAACCAGGAAAAGTGGTTTTTAAGTAGCACCAAAATGTTGCCGGTCTAGACTTAAGAACCACTTGCGTTAGGGGCTGGGGGTGGGGCTGGGGGTGACGTTACTGTTAGCACCTGTGATAAATGTACCTTAAGTATAAGTATATATCTAATGTTTAATACACTTTTACTTTTATGCAATATGATCAATTATCAGCACACATGATAGTAGTTAGCTACATGCTAAGGCTAACTTTTCTGCGTTAATGATAAAATAATGTTATGTACTTTCTCAATTACAACCTCCGCTTATACAGATTACATGGAGCTACATGTAAATGTTGGATTCGCCGCATTTGGATGCCAATGTAGGTTCACAAAGCCATGAGCATTAACAGTAAAGCAACATCCGCCATTGTCAATGTTGTGTTTGCCGCTGCTGCGCTAACGTTGCTGGGAAACGTGACACGTATACGGTGACATCAGACTCGGCTCTATGATGGCTCTCTAGCCCATGGAAAGGTAAACTGGTTCTTAGAAGGTTCGCCAGTGGAACCAACCTTGAACCAGCACCAGTACTAGCTCTGAACCAGCACCCATTTTGGACATTTTCACTTAGTGGTGTACTCACTTTTGTTTAGACATTAAGGGATGTGTGTTGAGTTATTTTGAGAGGACAGCAAATTTACACTGTTATACAAGCTGTACACTCACTACTTTACATCATACCACAGTGTCATTTCTTCAGTGTTGTCACATGAAAAAATATAATAAAATATTTACAAAAATATGAGATGTGTACTTACTTCTGTGAGATACTGTATATGCCCTCTGAGCTTTATGGAAATTGAAAAATTCTGAAGAGTTTTTACATTGAAGACATTATCCGTTAAATATAAATAATGCATTTATATATGGTTTACATGCCTGTTAGGTCTGCTTACTCGGCTCGTTTACACTACGTTTAAATGAGTGATAGTTCACAAGTTATGTTGTATTCCTGGGCGGCATCTATAAAAACTGGATGTTTCAATGATCTATAAAATATATTGACATAAAACAAAATGCTACAGGGAGAGTTTAATGTCCAGTAAGATCCTCGTTATTGTGAGAAAGAATGGGATTTATAAGTCCTGCTGATAGTTTGTTAGTAAGCTACTTCTCCTTGTGTGAACTACTCTAATAGGGACATAAACTGGTAAAAATATCTAGTGTATATCTAATGTATATCTTCCAGAGATTACGAGTTCCCAGTAGTACAGAGAACAAGGGTTTAAATCCTCTTGCAACAGTTTTTGTGTCTGGGAGCTAAAGGAGCAAAAATTGGCCATGCTCTTCGAGTGGAAAAGATGGCATGCTTTCCCTACCTGGTCAATCACAGTGACACTAGCCAACTGTGGGACTCAGGGAGCTCATGTATGCTCCAGAGTGTAGACAGCACCTTCCTCTGTATTTTACTGAGATGTAACAAAGCCTTCATCCTCCTGGCTGGTGGGGAAGAATTGACCAAAATGGGAGAAAATTTGAGCGAATGGTGGGTTAACTGTTGAATAAATTCGATTTGCCTTAGCAGTAAAATAGAGCACGATCATATGACATAAAAGTACAGCATATGAGTAATAGTGCTATGTTCCAGTAAAACATAATGTAGGATTAGAAATGTGGGTAGGTTTAGGTCACGAAAAATCCTCCACAATCTTCCTGAAACACATCGTTATATCAGAGTATTTGATAAAGGTCACGGCGACGCTTCATAAATCATGTACGTGCTTTACCGAAGCTTGCGGTTCCCTTGTACACTGCAGCTGAGAAGTGAGAATTAAAGCACCTTATCTGGCTAGCATATTTTCATATCCTGTTCATGCTGACACCGAGTTTGGCCCTGCAGAAGACTGGGAACCTAAGCTGGTCCAGTAGTCTCTGGGATGCACACACACATAGCAACAGGGCAATTTTACTGAAAAACCACAAACTGACAGTAGCGAGCATGGCTGATTGAGGCACAATCTCAACATGTTACGCTCCTCCAGTGTCTGAGAAAAGTGGGGCTTTTACTGTATGCTGCTTTCATTACCAAACCTGTGAAGCCCGTTCAGCTTTAGGTTTGTTTTCTTAATAGACAACAGCAAGAAACTTGTCATCAAAACAACCACAAGTCTGTTCAAAGCACAAAAAGAGATTGGAGATCTTCTCCTGCTGGTCAGCATCTAGCTCCAAACTGTGGGGCCACAAAGAGGACATTAAATTCTGAGAGCCAGGCCTCACACAGGGAAACTTCTAATCACCAATGCTCAAAGGTTTTAAGCATAAGAAACTATTCAAAATGGCAACAATGAAATTTGTCTTTCCCGAGGTTAACTTAGGACACCTGGGTACAATTACAACCTGATGTCACAGCCAAAGTCCATCTGCAATTCCTGACTGCGTGACAATTTAAAAATCACCTCACTCCAAGAAATAACCATCAGGTATTGGTGAAAATGATATGTTTTAACAGCTACGGTTAACCTGCAATCATTTAAGCACCTAGGATTTAAGCCATGCAAAAGTGAAACAACTGGTTTGACAAGCCATTTTCCACCAGCGGCAATACGGAAAAATGAGAGTCTCAGTCAAAAACGGAGACGGGAATCTGCCTGCATGATTAAGGCTTTGGATGAGCCAATCTTTTCATGTAACAACCCTTGAGGGTGTTTCACACCTTTATATACTTGGGAAGTAGAAACCAAAAGCGCTTAGGCTATTTTTCCGGATAATAATTTAAGTTGAGAATTTTCAGTTGGTTGGGAAAATAAGAGCATGACAGACTGACTATAAATTGCACAAAACAGCATAAAAATTCATCTGTGTTTCTGGCAATTTTTTAAATTTTTCTCTTGGTTAGTAACTAGGAATCAAAATATTATATATATATATATAAATGTTTTTTCTATAGAAAGCCTCACAAATTGCAGAGTGTCATATGTTTCGGCCCAAGTCCATCTGGTTTTCTCTGATTACCACTCACCTCCCAAAAACAGCAGCATGTGAACTGTCTGTGTTAAATTAGGTGTGAATGATTGTGTGAACGGTACGATGCTGCGATTGACTGGCATCCTGTTTACAACATAAAGCACCAAAAATTTAAGTCACAATATAACAACATGAGCCACCTTACCATAGTTACCATAGCAAAAGGTGAGTTGCTAGCTATTCAGCAAAGCATAGCTATTGTGTTAAATGTATCCTTAAATTTATAAACAAAATAATAAAGTCATACAAGATCTTTCTTTGTGTTTTTTATTCCAGAATATCTTACTATATCAGATCTTAATAGTAGTCTGGACTTTTATATTGCTTTAACTATGTACTATACTATACATTTTTCATTAATGCACCAGACATTTCATATCACATAAAGATGTCCATATTGGTACAGACAGTATAAAGTTTTAAGTGATCTGAAGAAGATATACCACCATTACATTAGCATAGCACTTATGAATGCTGGGGTACTGTGATTACTGTAAAGAACTGAACACATTGTCCTGCGTCCTGCTAATGCAAAATAAATAAATAAAAGCCTATGCTATGTTGCAGCACCCACCAGAGGGTGAAAAAAACAGGTCTGATAATCAGTAAATTACAGTACACTCTTCTGGCAGTGAGGTGCATTAGTATGCTCTTCACAGACCGTTGTTGCTTTATGTCGTAAAACACACAACTCCTATAAATTTCCACAGCTTGCCTCATCTTCTGAGAGCTAGCCCGAGTAAGAGCCAAGCTCTGAAGACTTATATGTTAGGATGAACACTGAGCATGTTGGCAAGACAGCAGCTTTTAAAGAGGCCTTCTGGCATTGCTTTAGGTCACAGCACTGGGTACTACAGGCCAGAAAACTGTTACACTGCCCTTTCCCAAGCATGCAGGAGGCATATTGAGGATTCCTGAAGAAATTCTGAAGCTAGCTTGTTCATAGGATAAAAAGAAAGCAGTCTTTTATTTTAACTCTGTAATGTTGTGCTAATATCTAATGTATGCTAAGCCTTGGCTGCCATGGCAACCCCATTTTGAATGAGGCAGAGCGCTAAAAAAGTGGCCAGAACAATAATCCCTTAAACGAAGACAATCCCTGCCTCTACTGCCCAAAACTGGTGGCAGGGAGGTGATCCTTTGAAAGGATTTCATCATTGAATCTCAGAAAGGGGTCTGGGAGACCCCTTGTCCTCTGGGAATTCATGCTGCAAAGCACTGAACAGGCAATCGTGAGCACTCTCTTGGTCATGTGACTTGCAATTGGAGCTTGGGCTTCGGGTGTCTGTCACTGGGAGTGGGTGGGAGTGCACTGGCATTGCAATAGAGTCAGTGCGTGTTATGAGTAATTGCCTAAGCTGTAGTGCATGTAAAATATCTATGTGCTTATTGTAATGTAACGTAACACTGAATCAAGAGAAAGCTTGGAGTAGTGACATCACTCATGGCTGATTAATAAAGTCACTGACTAAGGCTCTGACCAATAATCATTCCCCATGAACATAGTCATCAGCCCAACACTGCTGTATGGTCGTGGAAAAATCAATGAGAGCAATCCACATCTGCATGTGATGTGCCTCCACACACCAACACTTCTATAATCGCTCTATAAACCTCAGGAGAAAGCGCAGATATGCCAGAACCATGCCAGAAATTTGCTCGTGTTCACCGACACACAACTCACATCACTGCCGTTATTCCACAAATGCAATCTTATATGCTTATGCCTCACTTATAAAATCTTTATAAATGGAAGATCAGAGGAGTCAGAGATCACACGCAGCGGGCACATGCTGATGTACACACACACACGCACACACACGCACAGAAGGCTTGTCCAACACCCTCCCAGCAGCATCCTTATAAAGGTGAGAATGACCCTTGTGCGGCTGGCAAAGCAGCGTGGGAAGAAGACGTGCAAGTCTTACCTGTCAGAGATGTCATGACTTCCTGTAGCCGTGTACAGTCCAAGCGCTGTACTCCCCACCACTGCAGCAGCCCCGCTGCCTGCCTCCATGATACTGACTCACTGCAGGAGAAGCCTGCCAGAGAAAGAGAGAGAGAGAGAGAGAGAGAGAGAGAGAGAGAGAGAACAGGGAGGGGGAGAGAGACACACAGAGAGAGAGAGAGAGAGAGAGAGAGAGAGAGAGAGAGAGAGAGAGAGAGAGAGAGAGAGAGAGAACAGGGAGGGGGAGAGAGACACACACACAGATGAGCAGAGTCGAAAAGACGTAGTGTCACAAAGGCAGAGCACTAGCACAAGAAATATATGAAAGTAGAGCAGAGAGAAACAGTAGAGATAAAAAAAAAAATGTAGTCATTTCCTCCCAGACTTTTCCATGCATTCTGAGCACAGCAGCACATTTACAGCATCAGTGTAATACCCAAGATAATCACACACTGTGATGTTATATAACACAACTATAATCGTGACATATTCAGATCAAAATAGAGTTTCTCCATGGCAATAATTACCCAAAAGGAACTGGAATATTTCTTGAATCATTGTTTGGTTCTTCAATTGATCGGACATTTGTTTAAATGGGTCATATTCCCTGAGGATTTAATTAGGCAACGTTGCTATTCTATGCACAAGAAGTAAATATTGAGTACCGCACAATTTAGACACAACGTTTAGCTGGTTGTTTTGTTTATTTTTGCTCCGCTAGCCAAAACAGATCCTTAAGAAGCTAAACTGATTTTATAGCTGCCGTGCTAGCTAACATTGATTTGTACATTCTTGTTAAAGGGGCTACAGATCAAATTGGTGTCTCTTTTCATCTCGTAATCTAAAGTTTGTTTCTCTGGATCAATTGTGTTATTTCATAGCTCACATATGCAGCAATATTTAAAGATGCACTGCCACACGTATTTCATTACTTTTGTGGTAATGTCTGAAGTTTACCATGGACTCTTAACATTTTTTGTGGAAAAAATGCCTTGGTTACCTTGTTTCAAGCCATTTTAGTGTGGTATAGAAAGCCTGCAGGAAGACTCAGCTCGATTTGCGCCAGTTCTCATTAATATTCAATGAGCTATGCTGCTTGGCTCCGATTGGCTAACCGCTAGGATATGAGAGCATGACTATTCATTCACCCAGCGCAATAAGTAACCTAGGATAGAGGAACTTTGTTTACAATCACCTGGAATTGCGGCAGAATGGCTTCTTCAGGTATATATATGACCCTGAATCTGAAGAGGAGACAGAAGCACCAGAAGAACCACAACCAGCTTGTTTAGCCATGGATGTATCTGGATGGTAATTTAACCATTCAAGTAAACCATCAAGCATTTTGAAACGTAATAAAATGTATTCGTGGCAATTGTCTTCCGACATTTTCACTTTTAAACCATTACACCACTGGCTAGTGGCCAAATGTGTGTAGATGACAAAAAGGGAGATGCCTTCATCAATTACACGTCACACTGAGCAGTTTTTCTAATTGACCTAATTTCTCTGCTTATTTCTTTTCAGTGGCTAGAGCTGACACGGGAGGTAGCAGTTCATTTTCACATTCCCGACGCAACACAAACTCATATGGACCTAACACATATCAAAAAATACAAGTAAAAACGGTTTTGTGTGGAAGGGCACCTTTAACACTGATTTTGAGGAATCAGCATCAAGGAAACTTCAAAACAGGAAGTTTGTGTTTGTGACAAACAGAGCCAATCATATTAGTCAGCACTGTAGCACCAATAGCTTCCGGTGCTAGCTACTGATAGCAACTGATGTGGACTGCACCACAGTTTCATCTTTCATACTTTACCTAAACATGCACTTTCTGAAGGTCTGAAATAGTCTCGACAAATGCACGATGCGAACATCATGGACAAACTCCTACACCAGCACATGCTACATGGTTTAATTACAGAGATAGTGCCAGGTGACAGTCTGAATAAAAGGCTATTGGTCATGACTTTAAAAGAACAAAACCTAAGCCCACACCGCATTCATCTGCTTCCTGACAACAAGCACGCTCCAAGGCGGACAGGGCAATCATATCAAAGAACGGCAGGCAGAGAAATGGAGGAGGCATAAAACCACCCACACGCAATCCAAAAGCAGCTTGTCATCCACACAAGGGGAGGGGAGGCGTGATGTCCGTACACTTGCACCGGGGTCTGTTGTGAAAGTGCATCATTGAGATATGTGCTCCAGTGTGGCCGAATCCAACGCCATTCACAAACTTTTCACAAATGACTCAGCAAAGCTGCTCCATTGCTGGAGTGGAGCGGTTGGCTGATGGATAGGACTGGCCTAATTGTGTCTCATGCTTGAGTGAGCCGGCTGTGCCTCAAGCAGGCTTTAGCGCATTAAAGGTGTAGTGCGTCTTATTGCGGCAGAATCCTGAGCCGGTGCTGCCAAACACACACACACACACACACACACACACACACACACACACACACACACACACACACACACACACACACACACACACACACACACACACACACACACACAAAGCTAAACAGATAGCATGGTGTCAGGACGGATTAATCAGAAAGAACACACAAAATACAAGAAGCAGTGTCTCTTATTAGAGCAGGTTAATCAGCAGCCATGAAAAGAATGATTGCAGGTACATGGCATAATCTATTACAGATCCCATGTAATCTGACAAATAATCACAATATTTTCTTGTTTAGGATTACCAATCATACCGCCACCCATGTGTCCCAATGTTACACATTTCCTATGCTACCAATTTCTGTGGTATTCTGTGTCGCCCCATTCAAATAGAGTTCTTTCAGGTCCACACTGGAGCCTGCTGAAAGCATTTTGGGCCCTTAAGAGTTCAGGTGTGCAATAAGACAAATATATAATATGATACTCAAAAATGGCTCAACAATATACAAAATGCAGTATATGGCCAAAAGTATGTGGACACCTGCCCATCGCACACATGTGAATCGTCCACAAGCTGTTGCCAACGCTGAAGCACCTTGGTGTCTAGTCTTGAATGATAAATCTTAATGCAACAGCATACAAAGACAAAGTTATGCAAGATGTCTTTCACAGCAGACTATGGGCATATTTCCGATAAGCCGCTAAAAACATTAACAAAACCTCTATTACACTTTCTGTAGCATTTCTGCTGGTCACAGTTCACAAATTTAATTTTACCTCGAAATGTAATCTTTTAAAATACTTAAACAAATACCTACAAAAGGGATTCTCTCTGTTGTTTTTTCTTTTCAATGGCATTGTAGTAGGGACTGATGAATCCTGTCACAAATTATAGACTGAAAGTTAATTATTCATAAAATGTAAAAATATACAAGCAAATCATTACAATGTCCTTATATTTACATTTACAGCATTTGGCAGATGCCCTTATCCAGAGAGACGTACATAAGTGCTTAAATCTCTAACATTGGATACATTACTGCTGGCTCACTATCACTTATATCATTAGCATGGATGTTTGTTATTGGCTAAATTTGTTAGTCTTAAGTTTAAACTGCTTTTATTTAAGCTATGATCAGCACTGCATTAGTAAATATGTAGTAAAATGAGAAAGAGAGTTACAAGTGCTAAACCATACAGCAATCACAGTCACACACACACACACACACACACACACACACACACACACACACACACACACACACACACACACAATGTCTAACATTATATGACAAGCTGTTTATTCGTCTGCATTATCTCCTTTCCAACACAAGGGATTATCACCCATCCTAGATAAGCACTGGTAATCACTAGTATGTCAGTTACTGGTGATGGCCATACATCTCCTTAGCACCCAGCTCTATACAGTATAAAAAACAGTGATTAGGTAAAAGCCAGAACATTTGTTTAAGTGAAAATCTGCCCTCTGGGATCCACTGAGAGCAGCATGACGACATTAAAGGAGACACGCCATCGCCTTTCTACTGAGCTACTGTGCTGTGAACCTCCATGGAGCCTTTCTCTGAAGTGTTTAGTCATCGCTCTGAAAGGCAGCTCTGCTCCCTGCTTCTTTCCATTCAGCTTGCGATTACTCATACCTGATATTACATACTGAATAGTGGTTAGGGGAAAGTAAACAAAATTTAAATTGCTTTGCCTCTGCCTAATTGACTACATGCAATGAACAGAAATCTGGACAAACATCTCATCACCCCATATCCAATCACCGCCTCTTGTCTTTCTGTGAATGCGTGGGCTTTCAGTTTAATGTGACAATCAGTCCTCTTTCTTTTTACTTAAACAGAACAGTTGGCAATGTGCTGAAGGCTGAAAAAGGAAACCACCCATTCGCTGACAAATTGATAGAAATTACAGACCTAAGCAAAGTTCTATACAGGAAGAGGTCAAGAACCAGTTTTTGCTATGCTTCATTCTAGACAATAAGCAACATCTATATAACGCATTATCTGGAATATTTTTCTTATTTGATTTGATAATTTTATTTCATTATCTGGCAGGTTTTGTGTAGTTTCTGGCAAGTTTCTTGTGTATCATTTCTTATTATAATACTATTAGTTGATGAAATTCGGTGGCAAACTGAAGCATGACAGGTAGAATTAGAAAGAATTAGATTATACATTTTTTCTATTTAACCTATTAGTCTATAATATATATATATATATGCCTTAAATTACAACCAGACAATTTTAAAGGTAAAATGAATATCCCATGGCTGTCTCAAGAGTATTTGACTCAAAGATCTCTATGCCACATCGTGCCATTATAAGAGATCACGTTTACACAGTCTGGACTCATTTTTATTTTTGTTCAGACGAACTCTGAGTGGTTAAAAGTAGATAATGATTCCATCAGCTGTAACCTAAGTAACAGAAAATAAAGCAGACCTTCAAGTACAATATGAATGACACCAATTTTACGTTCATTAAAGCTATTTAAATTGACATTGCTTTATTTGTTAAAAAAATTTTTTATTTTTGCACATTTCTTCCCTGTACTAGAAAAATGTCAGTGTCCTTGTTTCAAGTACCACTAGAAGCCATGTCTAGATATAATATATGGATAATTGTGGGTGTCTGTATTTAAGTTTTCATTACGCTTATATTGCATACAGCTGGGCACAGGATATTGTGCATTTGATTGATGAATTCTATTACTACTACTATTATTATTATTATTATTATTATTATTATTATTATTATTATACATAAATACAAAATATTTACCTACAAATTTAAGCTTATCTAAAAGAGCGTTCATAAAGGACAACCCTGTTGTTTCATAGTGAGTTACTGCCCAGCATAATAAAAGTGATCAGGGCAGAGAAAAGAAATCAAACACATAAAAAAAAGTTCTTTGAAACATTTGAATCACACTTTCAAAAGCATCTGAAGAACTGTATCATATTATGGTGAACAGCAATTAGTATTATGTAGGAAAAGCAGACATCCAAGTCCATCATTTCTCACAGATGCAAAGGCTTTGAAGAATGAGCCAGTATCCAATTACACACAGTTCAGGACTTACATTACAGCACTCAAAAAAAAAAGAAAAAAAAAGAAAGAAAGAGAAAAAAACAAAACAAAAAAAAAAACAAACCAAAAAAAAAACTCTTCCAAAAGTACAGTACAGTAGCCCTATTCCTTATCAGGCACAGGCTTTAACCCAATAGAAGCTTTAAAACTTTGCTTAATACAATTCTTTCGTCTCCTTCTCTCATTCACTGTCAGAGTCAACGGTTCGCGCTTGGTAATGATTGCTGCGGCTGCAGTAAACAAAATGTTCGTGGTCACCGTTCAAAGTCATACGGTTCGGGCACCATAATACATCTAAAAAATTCATTAAAACAGCTCGACACCACTTTAACTTGGCACGAAGTTCTGGAAAAACTGTGCCCAGCATCAAAATAAGGTTTGCAATGATGCGCCCGAAGGCACGGGTTGAAGACGTAATCACCATCACCAAAATTGTAATTTTTTTTTTTACACTGAAACTTGGGGGGAAAAATAGACCTACCTACCGAACCAATCCATCGCATCATCAAGCCTGGTTATCATTATCAAGGTTTGTCACAATCCAAGGGCTAACAATCCATAGCCAGCTTGTCTAATCTTGCATGCTTTATAATACTGGGAAATTCAAACCATGCTTGACAAAACAAACGTTCTCATCATCTCATGGCTTAACTCTCTGCTACAAGTGTATATTATTGAGGCATTGCAGATGTTCCAAAAGACAGAAGTAAATTAAAATGTGATTGTGTTCTTCCTCTCACTTCACTGACTTCCGATATATAGTCCACAATATTTTCTCATAGATGCAGCCGTTTGTCTGGACGTTCTGAATTCCTATCATTAAGGTCAGTGATTGACTACAGTTGAAATATTGGAACAGAACAGGAACTACATTTGATCTGCTGATTCCAATAAAACCTTCAAGAACACATGAAGAACACTTTTGTCCTTACATTTTAAAATGAATGACAGAACTTGCTTTTATTTTCACTGCTATATTATTTGCTATATTGTCTATGATTTGGTAATTGGTAACTGGAGAGACAGACCTTGCTTGGCGCTTACTATTACACTAAGCAGTACAGACTCTACCCACTTCCATGTGCCTTGTGGATGTTTCATAGATCTAGTATTTCCTATCCATGCTAGACCGTTTTACTAATCTTGTACTATTGAAATGTCACTGTGCAACTCTAGTTTTTAAGCTACAGTTGCATGTATAAGTTTAGGCACACTTGGCTTTGTTCCTTTTTAAAGTGAAAAGAAGTAACTCAATGACAACTGCATTAATCAGATGACTTCCCTCTCCAGCAAGTCTAATCTTTGTATGCCAAAATTACCCATAAAACATACGTATAATGTAGCTGTTGAAGACATTTTACCTTGACACTCTTGGGATCGATTCCAAAAACTCAATCTGAATCAGTGATTATTAAACTGGTTATAATTCTAATTCTGTGTAAATTCTACATGTCCATGTCAATTTATAATGTAAGCAAAATGACATCTAGTTAAGCCAGAAGCATTTAGGAAACAAGCGCTATAGACAGAGGACAAAAAAAATTAAAAACGATTTCTCCAAAGTTATTTTTGGAGAAAAAAGGAGCAGTATTTAATTAAGAACACTTTTCCAACTGTTAGGAATACATGTGGATCCATTTTACTTTGGTGGTTGGGTGGCGGCCAGTGGCAAATGAAACACTGGAAGGGTTGATGGAAGAATGGATTCCAGTAAATGTCAGCAAATTTAAAAGCAAATGTGACAAAGTCAGTCAAGAAACAGAAGCTGACAAGAGGCTGGCAACAGGGCAATGATTCAAAACATGCCTCAAAATCCACCATGAAATACTTCAAGTAATGCATGAACATGTCAACAGAATGTACTGAGAGTCAAATGGTAACTGAATTGTAAGTGAAACTCTCTTAACTAATTCCTACAGATATTAGGAATGTGACAAATTAACCATCCAACACAATGCAAAGCAGTTGCTCTTCATCTGGGATATAAGCATTACATTAAATAAAAGCATCTTCATAAAAGAAAAAAAAAAAACTCATTACAACAACCACATTCTTCATTCTAGGCTGAACATTTTAGCCATTTCATTAATCCACATCTCCAACAGGCAGTCTGCTTGAGGGCATTATATTATTACCTGCTATTTAAAGACACAATCACTTGCTTTGACTTTGACAGAAAAAAGGTTATGCTGACAAACGCTTGCTTTCTAAATAAGCAAATGCTTAGAAGAACAGTGCAGCGCTCTAAAGCCAGTGAAGAAAAGCAGAAGCGATAGTCAGGGCCTCTGGCCAAAAAAGGAGGACAGAAACAGAGCAACCTTACCACAGAACAACTGCTTTGAAAAGATTTCCATATTCAACTCTTACACCTGAAGGAATGTAAAAATGTCATGGGTCTAACTGGAGTGCCCGAATTCTGTGCTCCACAAGCTTCAACTAAAGCCCACAGGAATCATGATGACAAAAGCAGACATTAATTAGAGTAATATGGTACCATGTGCCAGAGGTGGTTACACTTATGACAAATATATCAGCTCAGAGTTTGAATCAGGCACATATAAAGCATGTATAATAGTAATAGTGCCTGCTGACCACTTTAGCAAGAAACAATTTTACGCAGTGTGATTAAACTGACAATTCACCTAAATCTGAATGTTCCTCGAAAAAATGCTGTGTCTGCTTTTCACAAGAAACTTTGAGTTCTGCCATGAAACAATTAGCACAAAAAAGTGTTGCCTCCGTTAAAGCATTGCTTTTTTTTTTAATTAGTTTCAGAAAACAAAAGCACACCGGGTGCTGTTAAAGAGGAGGCGAGTATAATTCCCATGACTGAGGAAGGACAAATGATCAGAGAATAGGCATGTTATACAATAGGCAAGCAATAAAACACAGTGGGGTGCACTGTTTAGGAAAATGATGATAATGCTGTACGATGCGGTGATGAGTCACTGTTCTCATTCAAGGTCTTGAAGTACCACTGTTTTGCACTGATTTTAAGATTTGCCCTGCCTAATTACACACTCATTTTAAATAGTTCTCAGTGTAGATGGATACGTGGTATTAGCATCAGGGTGGATGTGCTCCGGGATCGGGGTAAAGCTGGAACCAATGTACAAACAATGCAGTTTGTTGCCTTCGGTCTCACTGGAGTGGCACCACAAAAGCAGAACAGACAGGCTCTGGAGCGACTGCAAATCATCAGCCAGCACATCTCTGTGTAGGCTGGAGGTCACAAAAAGACCTCTAATTACACATTCATTCTGTATTAGGAATGTTCCTTTCACATAATACACAGACAGTATACGAGTTTAGCTCGTTGTCCATCAGTGTAAAGATCCTTTCTATTTTAGGAAAAAGGTGCACATATTCTGAATAGCACATACAGGGCAAATGTTGGGATAGTACTATTAAGGGCTTCGCTTTAATGAGGGCATCATTAAATAGTTGCATCACAGTTCTATATTTTTTATAAACATTACCAACTGTGTGTTTTCTTTCTGGCCTTGCCCTTGTGAAGGAGGAGTGGCCTCTGTGTCTGCAAGTAAAGGCAACAATAAAGGTGGTGCGGCTAAGGGGTTTATTAATCACTGTAGCGTTGTGGCCACTGGGCTTAACGGTTGCAGTGAAGGAAGTGTGGCCACTGGGCTTAACGGTTGCAGTGAAGGAAGTGTGGCCACTGAGTTTATGTGTCAAGTGGAAGAAATGGGGCCACTTGGTTTATGGGTTGCAGTGAAGGAAGTGTGGCCACTTGGTTTATGGGTTGCAGTGAAGGAAGTGTGGCCACTGGGTTTATGGGTTGCAGTGAAGGAAGTGTGGCCACTGGGTTTATGGGTTGCAGTGAAGGAAGTGTGGCCACTTGGTTTATGGGTTGCAGTGAAGGAAGTGTGGCCACCTGGTTTATGGGTTGCAGTGAAGGAAGTGTGGCCACCTGGTTTATGGGTTGCAGTGAAGGAAGTGTGGCCACCTGGTTTATGGGTTGTAGTGGAGAAAGCTCCTTAGAGCTTATGAATAAAAACATAAATGAAAAACTACAAGGTATACAAATTCACGCAAACATTTGCTTCCATGGCTTCCATAACTGAAACAGTCAATCCAGACTCTGAAACCACATATTAAACTAATACTGGATTTGCAGTGCAGACTGGGGTCAAAACTTGTGATGTAGTTCAAAAAAGCATAAAAATGGTGGAGATATTCAGTGCAAATAGGTAGATTGGATAACAAAACTGACACACTGGGTAATGACAGAGTGGACGTGGATCGAGTAATAAGACAGGGCACAGGATAAAGACAAATAGCAAATTTTCTAAAAAAGAAAGATACCCTTAGTAACTGAGGCTATAATAAAATATAATTTAACTGTACCACTGCATTTCTGTCATTGTAGTAGTATGAGTATTGTAGTAGTATTTCAATTTCTTTTATGCAAACCATAAAATTAACCTCTCTCTCTATATATCCCTCCATGCTAAGATATTTATTTTACCGCTGGTCGGTGAGGTGCAAGTGTGCTTTGGCCGTACAGGACTTTAAAAAATGTAATATACTTCTGAAAGCTGAATGGTGTTTTAGAGATAAATAAAATGATGAATGTGAGAACTGATGTCAGCCAAAGCTTTACAATGGCACATAAGGTTTATTAGTACTATAAGAGGTGTCCACCAGACTGAAAAATATATCCATTTCTTAGGACAATGCAGGCACTCTTGTTAAGGATAAGTGAAGCAAGTGATGAGGAGCTAGCTAAGTTATTTTGTGGTTGACGTGTTTAAAGCACTCAAACAGAGTGTTATGCGTGACGCTGACCAATGCGCTGTTCTGAAGGGCAAAATCGTCATGCTGTCCTTTCCACAAAAAACATGGCATGTTGTTGAGCTTTTAAATCTGTCAAATTAAATGACCAGACAAGGTGATTTAAAGGTCTACAGCAACTCAATCATTTGCAAGAGCCAGTTGTGATTGTAAGATCAGGAGGAACAGTTTTCACTGTGAAACTATGGTAAACTGTTCTAAATATTTTCAGGTTTACATCATATGTTTTAATACTTTAATTACTTATTATTAAACTATGAATTTATAATAACACACTCTCTAAACTAATAAGATGATGATGTAGACAAAACTAGACATAACATAGCTTCTACAGCCTGACAGTAAAGTAAAACGGTTTTGTATATTTCAACCCTCTGTAATATCACTTGATCGCATTGCCTTTCTGCTTCCTCGGGTTAATGGACTAAATAACACACCATAATAATCCAATCAGTAGCATCCACGCATTAAATACAAATAGCTGCACTGAAACATTGCATCCTTGCATGAACCCAACTCTAATTATTAGCAACACAGCTAGCAGAGTCAAGTCCCAAGTAAACGAATAAGCCTCAAACCACTCCATTATTAATAAAAGCCCATCAGGAGTGCCTTTTTGCCCATTTAAAAAGTAGGAAAATTGAGCTGATCAAAACCTGACATTTAAAGTCAGATTTATGTACAACAAACTGGGTTCAGGAACAAAACAAAGCACAAGCTGATGTCATGTAGAGAAAGCTTTAGCAGTACACAAACAGAGAATCACGGTACAATGTGGGACTAATTTACCATGTTGTATCATGAATGATGTTTCAGACATTTTGTGAACTCTTAAATAAGATTAATTTAAAAAAGGTTGCAGTGCAAAACATGTAAGTGACACAGACATGTGGTCATGCAGCCTGATGTGATGCAGTGTAACTCTTACCACCCTTATTATTTTTCTAACACAGAATGTCCTGAATATTTTTTCTCCTTTTATCACAGTGATTAACCAATTAAATGGTTCCTTAAATAAAAAAAAACAATTATAAGTAATCAAATAAAACAATTGTAGTCATGAAGCTCTGCTTAAAAACAACAAAACCTGCACTGTTTATAAAAAGCATATAAAAAGTCATGTCATGGACGGTTTCAACGGTTTCAGCTTGTTTGTTGTTCTGTCATTTTCAATAAATCTCCCAGTTTGTTTTTTAATCCGTGCATTTGGGTCTGGAATTTTGTTCCTATGAAGGCATGCGTTTCGTGACAACATAGAATTTAACCTTTTTATCGAATAATACTTGCAATAATTCCTTTTGTGAAATGACCTGGAGAAGTTTTGACATACCCTGATATTTGTGCTTTTTTCTGTTGCTTATGAAGATATAAATGGCTAAAGTCTAATATCACTGTAATCAGCAAACTGGACTACAATAATATGTGAGCAGCATACATGTACATGATTGTGTTTTTTGAGAAAACAATGTTTATGCGTGGTTAGTGAAAATGAAACATTATAAATCACTTGTATAAGGACATAAAACACATACAGAACATTGGTTCACAGGACTTTTGAGAACTGGATCTTGTATCCTAGTGTTTTTGCTTCAAAATTATGTGAAAATCATCTTGTTTACTCGCTCACAGAAAACAATATATTGATTTAAATTTTCTAAGACACTTTTTGTTTGTAAAGGGCATATGCGAGTAGGCGTCAACTATCATGCATATTAATGTAATTCACACCTGAGAAGACAAAGGCCCGCATAATGAGCCTTACAGGTAAGTCTGTGACCGAGAGAGGAGTTACAAGAATGTGGAGATTGCAAGCAGCAGGAGTTAAAAGAATGTGAAGACAAAATAAATGTGTATATTTTGTGTTTGTAGTTTATTTAGAATACTTAACTAGTGCAAACAGTGCCAGACAAGAGATAAGTACTAAAAAAAAATCCTAAAATCCACAAAGTGCATGTGTGCCAGACAAGAGTCCGAGCAAACAGACACTATACTACAAGACAGAAGCTTAAAATAAATAATAAAGTAACAATATGTATACAAGTAACAATATTGTATATGACCAATACAATATGGCTCTGTTAAAATCTTTAATGGAATCTTTTTTAATCATTAATGGAATCTGTTAAAACTTCTTACAGCATTGTTTGGGGCGATGATCTTGTTTGCATAGACCGCGTCAGGTAATTTCCATATGAATGGCGCGCACGATAGGTGGGATCACATTAGCGCTAATGAGGTCAAGCCAGAAAAACTGTACCTCTCTTTACTTACATACAGATTACACAAAAAGACAATATTTGCTTTCGATTTTAATTACATCATTTAAAAGTAGACATTTCAGGCTTTCATTAGACATATGTATCATGTTCGTGTGATAAGTATTGGCGGAGTTATTAGTTCATGTTTGTAACGTGTTTCAGGAAGATGGTCAAGGAGACAGAGATGTCTGAATGCACAACCTGGTTATTTTCTTTATTTGCCAAAAGCACAGCGTTTTGTTGTTATTATGAAGGCACTCATATAAAAGTAGACACTTCACAGTTTCGAATGATGTATTACATGTATGTGTATGATTATGAATGACTGAGTATTTTAAGTGGATTTCACGTTGAAGAGGAAAAAAGCACCAAAAACGCGCCGGCGCGCCTGTCGACCCCAGAGGGTTAAACAAGCTACTCCTTGTATTGCTCATGTTATAGCAGTTAGAAACAGTCCATCTGTTTTTCCTCTAGAATTTACATTTACGGCATTTAGCAGACACCCTTATCCAGAGTGACTTACAACTGAGCAACAGAGGGTTAAGGGCCTTGCTCAGGGGCCCAGCAGTGGCAGCTTGGTGGACCTGGGGTTCAAACCCATGACCTTCCGATCAGTAGCCCAACACCTTAGCCACCCAATTATTTGAAGGGTTCAAGTGACTAAGCTGTTATTACTGAATCCATAATGCATTAGAACAAGTGTATTATAAACCTGTTAATTTGCCTTGCAGCTTGAACTACTTTCAGAGCGGTTAAAGAATCACTCAATGCCAATAAATCAACATTTAATATTCTAAAATGAATTGCTAAATACTACTAAGCACTCTGGTCACTTATTAATGTTTAGATACAGAGTGATTCAGAAAATCCAAATTAGATACAAAGAAAAAAATTCCAGTGATGGAAGCCTGAGCTTCAGTGTGAATTTATGTCCCTTTACTAAAGAAAATCTCTATAAAAAAGGGCTCCCTAGCGAGATCCTGAGGGACAAGTGCATTCTGATAGCTAGAGCACAAAGCCAAGACGTCCTCCCCATTTCACTCCTGCTCTCATCAGCAGAAGTGTTTGGTCTCGCCTTCCAAACAGCACTGACCCTAATACAGTGAGTATCACATATTCATTGGGTAAATTATAGAGGGATAGCACAGGAAATAGGCTGCTGCCCTGAGGACTGCATCATATCTATGTGACAAGTCGGTAGTGCATGGGTTCGGATTTCAAATAGCAGCGCATAAGCCTTGAGCTAGTGTAAAAAGACACACAAACACACAGTGTATGACAGTACACCCACTTCTACTCTCTCCCACACTTATACTGTATATGCCAACTGTATTTGAAAGAAGAATATTTACATTTGTTTATTCTCTGAGGACTTTATTTACTCTGACTGGTCAAAACCTTTCCAACAAAAACTGTCAAACCAGAGAAGTAACTACCTCAGTTTAATAAAAAAAACAAAAAAAAAAAAGCACAACCTTCCGGACCATTTGTAATGCTTAGTGAATGTGTAATCAGTCCTGCTAGGGCCCTAAGCGCCTTCTTAGCTGCTGCTAGACATGAATATGAATTAGGGCCATTTCACATGCACTATTTATTCTGAACCTTGGTCTTTTCACCTCCTCGTTTCTTCAGGACAAGTCTTTGGACCAAAACCAAGTTCAGCATAGTTCAAATAAATAAATAAATAAATAAATAAATAAATAAATAAATAAATAAATAAAAAAAATCAACCCCACTAGGACTGTACTGGCCTGATTCTGAATATCGGTAATGAAACAACTTATTGGCTCAGAAATTCCATCAGATATTTTCTCATGTTATTCTCTGAAACATTTTAAACCACGTATGTGTGTTGCATTGAATGCACAACACAAATTGTTTTAAAAGCCAGCATCATTGTGTCTATTTATTTTAAAAATATAAAATTAGAATGGCTGCAAGCCTAGACCTGTGTGCAGAAAGGATACCATCGGGGAAAAAACAGCATTGTGGAAATGCAGTGTGTCCTGACTGTTGATGCTAAAGAATCCACAAAAAAAAGCTAATACTAATGATTCAGTACTGTCCATCCATAAATGCATCCATCCATCCATCCATCAATCTTCATTATCCTCCAAATTATTTTTAGGAGTTGGGAGGAAACCGGAGAACCTGGTGGAAAGCCACACAGACATACAAATCCATACAGGGAATGACCTCTGTTTAGGATTAAACCATTGACCATGGAGCTGGGCACTATTTAGATTTATTTATCAGCTTTGTATTGGCTCACTTTTTCGAGTGCTTGGACAATTTTGCTTATAAAAATGTTCAAATAGACCCAAACAAAAAAAGTTTCTAGACTAATAAGTTGACCACGGGCTCTAATTATTTGTTCAAAACAGCAAAAGTACATCCACTACTAAAGATAGCTACAATTCAGCATTTTTACAAGGAAGAGTACTTCACGCCCCCGTGTCGGGGATGATTCAACACTGAGCACTGAATCACCTAGCCTGTCTGTTTCACACCATTATTCCATTGATCAATAGATAGAAACGCAAGCTATACGAGATGTTGGCAGAAATGACGTAGCCATGTATGCTTGAGACGCTGCTGCTGATTTAACTGCAAATATTTTACATTTCCCCTCATGCTATCAGTTGTTGGTGTTGACTGTGAAGTTTCCAAGGAAATCTATTCGTGAGATACTATGATCTAACCTGCCAGAAATATGAAGAAATGTTGTTCATGTTCTGGTGAGAGTAGACATCAGTCTCCCCATTCAGTCATTGTGTTACCGAATCCGTCCCTGCTGTCATGATATTTGACACTAAATCAATGGACATGAGATCATGAGGAATTCTCCTTGGATGTCCCTTCCTCTCCCTTAGCAATCTGATCTCATGTGCTTAAGCCTCAGTAATAAGGATGTCTGAGATGGCCTTCAATCATAAATTCATTCCCAACAGCAGCCAACAGGCCATGCCTTTTCTGGAAACACCCAAAAAAGTCAAAGGCATTTGTATGTAAATTTACTAACACAATACTTGACCTTTGAAGAAACTGGGGGGGGGGGGGGGGGGGGGGGGGGGGAGACACACTGGAAAAAAAAAACACTGAAAAAATTATCAAATCTCCTCACTTTAGAGAGAGTTTTTTCCATAAAATATACATTTTTTTAAACCTAGCTAGTTTCAGACTGTGCAGTACCAAATAAATAGTTTCTTATAGCTCTGGTCAGCAATTACAATTTGATTACGGTCAAATAATACATGTGTAAATATGCTAGCAGTGGCAGCAAAAGGGCTTTCAGCACAGTCCCCTGCAATGACAAAAAAAAAAAAAAACAACCCGTTTGCTGTAGAATGTTTTTAGGGGAATGTTTTTTACTGCACAGAGGGTTTGGGAAGCCAGACACAAAACAGATATGAACCACTGTGGTAAGGAACCTGATCAGGTAAACAAAATAATGGTGTTAATTGTAATAGAAGATAAAAGATTCTTTTGAAAAGTAAATGGTGGATTAGGCAATGATCAAACACTGTCTATCCATGTCACCAAGAGACTGTTGAAAACTCCACTAGCAAGCAAAAATACCCTGAATATAAGCAAATCTTTTTATATCATTTCAAGCTTGGAATTAGTCAAATGTTCAGCTATACTGTAGATTGATTTAATCTTTGTTTTCCTCGCAAACACAAATATCATATGCATTCAACATTTCACCTTTCTTTCTTAATAAAGAGATTCGTTTTTATAGTGCTGTACTGATTGCCCTGGATATCTTTAACTCTTTGCTGCAGCTGGCTGTAACTAAACTATGAGCTAATTTATGCTCCTTGGGGGTAACGTGAGATGTTTGACATTTCAGTTAATATTAGGAGTGAATGTCTTGCCTGGTTGCCTGGATTTGCAACCTTTGACACTAACGGATGATACTTGTAGTGTAAAAACAGCCTGTGTGGTAGAAAAATGGACAAATGTGATTTTAAAGTATTCTGAAGATGGAGGTTCTCATGATTACCAAAGGTTTTCTTGAAGTAACTGTTACTGTACCACCTCAAAATTGGTTGTAACATATCCCAAGTGTTTCTTCCTATATCATAAAAATTTGCCATTCAACGAACAACAATTAGTGCTTTTACATTTACGACATTGTGTACCCTTATCCAGTGCGACATACATGTTCATCTCTTTTTATTCAACTGAGCAGTTAAGGGCCTCGCTCAGGGGCTCAGCAGTGGCAGCTTGGTGGACCTGGGGATTGAGCTCATGACCTTCCGATCTGTAATCAGACACACCCATTAAAAAGGTTATTTCCTGTTACTGCTTTATATTGGCTATAAACAGCCAAACTTTACCAGCCACTCTTACTTCTCTTTTTTTGAAATTAATAAGGTTAATAATTAAATACATACATAAAAAAAATAAAAAAAATAAATCAAATGTAAGGTTTCCAAGAAACCATAAAATGCAAACTGTTTTATATATTTCTTTGTTAAATAATACAGTCATTGCTGTTTATTGTTATTCTTGGATTATGTGAAGCATCTGCCACAGGAGTCTATTTGAATAACCTGAATCTTATAGTGAGTGCATTAAATATAACCCGTTATCAGAATTACAGCTATTATTACTCTGTGCTCTGAGGTATCAGTTAAAACTGTTTGTTTTATTGGCTGTGGCATGAGACAGGGTTGGAAGAAGGTCAGGAGAAATAGTATGGCAACATTAGCCTTTCAAAGGTGTCCTGAAGAATAAAAAGGAAGCCAATAAGAGCAATTGAACCTTCCTGACAAAGCAAAAAGTACCAGCTTATGCTTGTCTTTCTCATTCTGGAGACTGTAAAAGCAACTAATATGTCAGTGTAATAAAGCTTCTTTACAAACAGAGAATCGTTTATCATAAGAATAGCGAGTTGTGTAATGCAATTCTCTTGTAATGCAGTTCCTTTTACTTTTAAAGTATACTGCCATCAGTATGCTATGCTGTCAGGGTTTTTTTTTTATTCTGAACAGGGATTAAGCACACATAAAAGAGAGAGCAGAGAAAAACAGCTCTGTGGGAGAGGCTAACGAAATCTTAAAAGACTCCTTGCAATCAAAGCTGCTCCAGTTCAGAAAACCCTTTATTACAAAGAGCTGACAACACTGACCGGTTTTCAAGCAAAAGTGATATACGAGAGAGAAAACGCTCCTCTGTCTTCCATAATTACCAGAGTACAGCATAGACAATGTTTCTTACAAGAGACTCAGCCCTTCCACTAAGTAGAAAGGACTTTATGTTCCCAGTTATTCATGAGTCATATGTCCTTAATTTGACCTCACAATGAGAAGATTTTTCAAGACATGCCATTGTAAGATTAGTTAAAGAGCCCAGTATAAAACTCAGCAAACAGTAAAGCAACTAAGACCTTGAGAATTGGAGATTTAGATAATTAGATATTTCAGCAATGCTGTATGTAGAACTCATGAAGATTAAGGATTCGTTTCAGGGACAAATCTCCTCTTTCCCCTCACTTCTTGATGGTGTTTATTTATTGGATCAGTTATAATTATATAGAACTTGCACAATTGAACACTTTAGTTAGCCATCATTATTATTCCTGAACCATAGTATGTATATTTCCTAATTTTGTGCCATTTTGTTTTGTTCCTCTGTCGCATAATATAACTTGCACTTATATTGCACAGATACACACGTCTATAGAGTCTCTGTGCAGGATTATATATTTTATTCACCTTTATTTTTCCAGGAAGTCTCATTGAGATTAAAATCTCTTTTACAAGAGAGACCTGACCAAGGTAGCGGCCATACAGTTTGACAACATATTAAAATACAACAAGTACAAAAATAAAAAGAAATATTAAAACATAGGATCCTCTCAACAAAAACAATCACATGCATTCATTACCACTTTCTTTATGATGCCTTTAAATTCACTGATAGACACCAATGTCTCTAGTTTTAAATCTTTTTACAAATTATTCCATGCCAAAGGTCCAAAATAGGAAAATGCAGTTTTCCCCAGTTCAGTAAAACCTGACCAACTCTGTCGTTATTTTATTTGTTATTTCTTTTCTGCTGCACCATCCAATGAGCAATAAGAGTTTTGTTGTACAAAAAAAAAAGTTTAATATGAACATCTGTACCCTTGTTCATAACCTGTACGCAGGTCATACAATTATGTGACAGCAGCATAATGCATGAAATAATGAAAACGCTGGTCAAACGCTTTGGTTAATATTCACATCACACATCAGAATGAAGGGAAATGTGATCTCGGTGCCTTTGACTGACATGGAAGCTGGTGCCAGATGGTCTAGTTTGAGTATTTCAGAAACTGCTCACCTCTGGGGATTTTCACCCACAACAGTCACTAGAGTTTACATAGACTGGTGTTAAAAACCGAGAGGCAATTCAGTGGGGTGAAATATCTTGATAAGGAGGTCAGAGGAGGATAGCTAGATTAGATGCCTAGAGGGACACAAATATCCACTCTTTGCAATCGCGCTGAGCAGAAAAGCATCTCACAAAGATACAGCACACTGACTCCTGAGGCTGGAATAAAACAGCAGAATACCACATTAACTCTATCCTGCTTGTCAGAGAACAGTGCAGAAAATCAGCAAAACTGGATAGATCAGAAAATAATCGTCTGGTCTTTTCCACTGTTTAACTGCAAAACTGCCATCTCACTGAAAGGGTTTTTTTAGGCACCATTCCATGTAAACTCAAAAGTCAGCTAACTTTAATATGGGCTATTTTGTGTTGATATGTGAATTACAATCGCAGTTATAGTCATGTAAGTTCCAGAGAGTAACACTACAAAATGGCTGAAAACTTGTGCAAGGCTGTGAATATTTATTAAAAAAAGAAAAAAGAAAGAAAGAAAGAAAGAAAGAAAAAAGAAAGAAAGAAATCCATTTCTATATCTATAGTAGAGTTGACACAGGAGCACTATAATCAGTTAGAAACCACAGCAATTTTATTACTTAGGAAATCGAACCCAAGAGGATTAAAAAAACAGTCACTTGAAGTGACAACAATAAAAAGCAAATTAAGCTTGTAAAATACTGAAGGAAAAAACAAACAAACTCAGAAATAAAAAGTGTGGCATTGAAATTTATGTTGAAGTGTCAAAAGGGTCAAAATCTAAATACAAGAACTAAAATTAAAAGCCACAGGAATCCAGCATTTGAGGGCTTGGACATTATCTTGGCACGACAGGCTGTGAGCGCGAGGAGTGTGAGAAGCCAAGACGGGCACAGCATTAGAGATGAGTGAAGCGGCCATCAGCATCACATCAATAAAGCTTTTGAAAGGGAAGTCTAGGGGATGTGCAGCTAGCAGGAGTACAGACCAAATGCTTGGACCCTTTTCACGGCAGCCAGGGCAGCTGGTGACATGAGGTAGTGTCGAGTGCCAGCATCAGATCAAACAACACAGAGGAGCCTGTGGCACTGGACGGCATGCCAATGTGAAAAGGGCAATAAATGAATAAGGTTAGCCTATACAGTACAAAGGTACTTTCTAAAAACCACAAAGCATTTAGTCAACAGTGCACAGCAATTTAAACACTGCACACTAGTTGTAAGAGATGTTTTAGTGCAAATGAGACTATATAAGGATAAATAAATAAACTCACATCTGCCAAGATCATTTTCCCAACTGTTGAAAATAAATGAGTAAAGAAAGCAGTAGGGATTGTAAAAAAAAAAGTAACACTCAAAGTGTTATTGAAACCTTGAACAATAGTTAAAACACCTAAATAGCCATCTTGCTGGGTCGCAGTGCTCTTTTTTCCTCTTTAAGCTGCTTTTTTCTTCCTCAGATTTTAGCAGCTTATAAAATTTGTTATAAGAATACCTATTTTTCTAAAGCAAATTGTTTCCAACAGTTTAAAGAAATTCAGCTCTAGAAATGTGTGAATGATGCCAAGCGTGTCTTTAATCTCCTCAACAATCAGGTTGTGACTCCATCATTTGTTCTTGTTAGAGAATGAAATCATTTAAATCAGTATAAATGAGTTGGAAAATTTTGTGTCCCAATAATTCAGATTTTATGTAACCACATGTAACTTTTCTTTTTGGACATCAGGTGGTAATCAATGTCACAGACCAGTCCCACTTTAGCTAAACATTGTTCTTTCTGTGGTCAGCTTTCTAGATGCAGAAGCTAATCTACTTCGAATCTTTATTAGTAATAACAATAATAACAAGCAGCCTGTAATCTGCTAATGGTCAAAACAGAGTTATGGTTCTGATAAGGAAAAATGGTTACAGTTCTAAAATAAAAATAGTAGGGAATAAAAGAGTAGTCCTATAGGACACATACTAACCCAGACTACTGAGAAAAGTCAGCAGCACAGAAATATCTACTGACAAGAACAAAAAAATTGTGTAAAATATGACACATACTGTAATGTCATACACTGTGTCTGAGTGACTCACCTCTACATCACGTACAATGCGGAAAAATACTTTGAGAACTTGGAATGAATCTTTAAAAATCAATAGAGGACATGGCCAGTTTATCATTGCCTGAGTGTGTAATGAATAATTAATATCCTCTAACTTTAATGACTATTTTATGAGACACAATCCATATTCTTACCAAGCCGTACCCTGAGGGAGAGAATGAGGGGCGAAAGAAGATTTCTGTTTGTGTATTAAAGCAGTTTCACTGTAGCTTTTTTTTATCAATATTGTAAAAGGCACATGACTGAGTCTGTGTGTTAGAAAATGAAAGCCTATTGGCAATAATAAGAGCTTCGGGTTTTTAAACATTTTACGTTAAAACATGTTAGATGAAAAAACTTGTTACGACGGTTGTGCTACAAAAAACAGCATTTACTGTTTGTTGCATTTTCGCTTTGGTGCATTTTAAGACCCGAGACACCCGTGTGAATGGAGGAGTTTAGCGTTTGGGAGCAGTAAAGCGTTGACAACCACATTCATTTACACCTCTCCAGTTTTATCTGAAATGCGTCCCAGACCACCTCCTGAAGTGGTTTGAACAAATCGGATTTATATCCGTCTCGAAAACGTTTTGGAGGGCATTTAGACCTGGTCTTTTTATGATCGGATAGCTATCCGATCGCAGAAAACACATGAAGTGACCAGGTGTAAAGAGCACCATAGGTTATCTTCATCAAAACAGCACATCCAAAAATGTTCCTCTGAAACCTAGCTTATACCCAGCTTATAGTTTATACAGCTACATTAAGTGTTGTGGATCGTCTGAGAAACAAGCTTCTAAAACAAACTTAAAGAAAGACTGTAGGAATCTAAACAGGATGTGTGCTGCTTATATCCTGTGTGTTGGACATACATATTTTTCTGCATTCTTTTTACCCTGTAACCTGAAAATGTATTCCTTTTCCTAAAAACAAAGATAGATAGATGGATAGATGGATAGATGGATAGATAGATAGATAGATAGATAGATAGATAGATAGATAGATAGATAGATAGATAGATAGATAGATAGATAGATAGATAGATAGATAGATATAGATAGATAGATAGATAGATAGATAGATAGATAGATAGAAAGAATATGAAATGGTAGCCTTGCAAGTTCCAAGAATTGAAACACAGACTTTTTTTTTTAAACAGGACACAACAGGACACCAGAACAGATAAGACTAATGTATAAGAATCAAAAGAGAAAAATTCAATAAACAGGATGGGAGGCTACACAACAGAGTTGCAAGTGTCTAGCAATTAGCCAACTACATGAGGTATAGCCTAATTAGTGACAATGTGGGCTATAAGCCTACCCTAGATATTGACAGCGATTGATAAAAGACCCACCATTAAAGTCGCTGAATTGTTCAATGGGTTTCTGCCACACGTTGTTCTTTAGCTGCAGTTCGATTCATCATGCTCCAAAACAAACCCTGTGAGACTGTCAGCAGCCACGTTTATACCGTTTATACAAGGAGTACAAACTGTTCTTTACACATCCAAAAGTCAGAATCAATTTGGTGTATAATTAACTGAAAAACTTTAACATGGTCAGTTTTTTACTCTAATAGTTCTGAACATTTCCCTGAAAAGCAGTCTGTTTGCTTTTTGCATGTTTCTGATCCAGAAGTAAAGTTTTAGCTAAAGTTCTTTCCGAATCTGATGAAAGATGCTCTGCCTCTCTCTGATATTTTAACTTAAGCTACTTGCTTTTTTTTTTACGATTTGAAATGTGTGTTGAACTTGATCATCCGTATCTCCAGTCATCCAGTCTCTATTTTAAAAGGATGTCTTCTGATGGCAGAAGAACGTTTCAGACACTATGACAGAATGAATCTGATGACAAACTGAACTGATTAGGTTTAGTCTGATATCTATGGCAAGAGCTAGATCAAATCAGGAGAAAATTCACACTTGCTAGTAAGGCTGCAGCATGAAGAATATGATATGGGCACATCAATAAACAGGTGGCGAGCATGTATACAATGAGAAGTACGTTCATACGGTATGCTTAAAGGCTTAAAGTTCGGGGGTGATGATTGGTGAAAAGATTTGCTGTTGGTCAATTCATCATCTACAGATCTTTTGTCTGCATTGACTTTAAGCCAAATCCACTTTGACAGTTTTCTCAAATGCTGAGTCATAACACATAACCTGGAGAGAAGGCAGCAGTGCACATCCACCATTTGCATTTCGGTCAAATTAGAATCAACAGGAAGAATAATAAGCATTAGCTGTCAGGAGAGGAGAAGATTCTTGGCTGATGAGTCATTGCTCAAATTGCTTCTTCCCACAGCTGGAGGATCAGGGACTCAGCTTGTTGTGAATAATGCTGGTGCTGTTTTAGAAATGTGCTGGAAGATGACAGCTTAATGATGCACAGAACTTTTTTTTTTTTTAGAAAGTGGAAATTGCATATGGAACCTTGAGTCTTCAGTTAATTGTTATGTAACCTTATTTATATGGAAATTATTCCTCTGATTATTTAAGACTTTAATGAACCTGTCAAAAGAAGAGTGAACTAATGTTTTCCTTTTGACTTTTCAAACAATTTAAAAAAAATCATTTCCAATGATTTTTCAACCTTTTCACTTACTGCTCCAGATCAGTAGCCTGAGAGTCCAGGACAAGGAGATTACATGTCTGAGCTACTCATTTGTAAATAAGTTATCAAGCAAGTTACCTAGAAGTCACCAGCATTTTTACTTCTTTCCTTCAACAAGCAGAAAAGAAAAACTTACTCGTTATGGACATTACCCACAAAATACACAACTTGTGTAATTACAGAGAACCACCTGCTGTACTACACACATCAGCATTACTAGTCAGATTAACTGGCATTCGCAGGTGAGCGTCAGTAATGTGGGCATGTGGAATAACTTAAAACTGAGCAAAATAAAGTGCAGCATACGGCTATGATATAAATTTCCTGCTAACTCTTTCACTCGTTCTTATTCAGTGAAATAATTCTACTGCCAATAGGCTTGGTCAATCTCGGATTAGTTTGCATGTACAGACTTATTTCCTGTTTCCATTTGTATATTATTAAAATTTAGACCTATAAGTCAGAGCCATTTGTTTACACACACAAAAAAAGGCATACGGAGATCTGTGTGCTTGTGTTTGCCAGGTATCGAGTGTCTACACAGATTCTTCCTTGTACTCAGGTTTTAACTCACCACACTGCCTAGTGCATCCTGAATGAAATTTCGGATTGTCAATGCATTCTCATTACAGCTGTATTGTAGGGATTCTCTGGCTGTTCTCCACTAACCTCTCTCAATGCAGGAATTGTTAGGGAGCAAAGAATACCAAAGAAAATTCCAAAGCATCTTTCTATGCCAATGTCTTCTGGAGGCCAAAAGAAATGCTTTTCATTCTTAGTTCAATTCAGCCCTGTGTGTGTGTGTGTGTGTGTGTGTGTGTGTGTGTGTGTGTGTGTGTGTGTGTGTGAGTGAGAGAGAGAGAGAGAGAGAGTGTGTGTGTGTGTGTGTGTGTGTGTGTGTGTGTGTGTGTGTGTGTGTGTGTGGTTGAGGGGAAAAAGAGCTCCTGTAATTAATGGACATGCAGAGTGGAATAACAAAGGCATCATTACTGCTCAAAGCATCCACAGTATTCAGAGCCTCAGGTCAGAGGTCACTCCAGGCTTTGTGTCTTACCACCATTGGTTGTTGAAAAGACAATAAACCCTTTGATATAGCCATAAACTTTTCACAGATGGATGAATTTAAGTTTGAATCCATTTTAAAAACACAGAAGCAGAGACTCTTGAACTAATCTGGACATTTCTAGAGATTAGTCATTACTTACATTGAAATTGATTTTCTAACTTTACTGCTAGCAAAATTAAATGTCGTGGATCAGTGAGAATTACATTTACTTCCTGTAATCTCTTACAATGGTGTAGATATGAAGTCATTCCTTCATCAGCCTCCTTCATTTGCTTTCTGCATTCAGTTTGTCATGTTACCAATAAAAAAAACGTAAAGTATGAGAAAGTGCTATGGAGGAAATAAATAAATAAATAAATATTTTCTTACACGAAGCTTCTCAATATGTAGAACCAGATTTGTTTTTGTTCAATCACAATCAGAAATTCATTATTACAAACCTGTTATCGGCCATGAAGCATACACTACTGTAAGTGTTAAAGTTATATAAAACTAACCAAAACCTTCTGACCAATCAGAAGTGTTGTTATAACACTAGATTTAGCCCATGAATTCAGTCCAGTCTAATCTAAAGAAAAAAATGCCTAGACAACACATCACATACGGTTCACGATTTCCCACCACATGAAGGTCTGAAGGACGTTTTATAACAGATCAGCCAGCTGAACATAAAACTGCTGAAGGTCATAGAAGAAGCTGCTGCATCGTGTTTAGTTTACTTGATTTTACTTTGCTTTACTGCATTTTATATATAAAGCTAAAGAAGGATAAGTGCTGCTGCCTGGAATAGACCGATACCAAAGTTGAAAAAAGTTCAAGCGCTTGAAGTAAAGAGCTTTTTTAGTTCCCGGCCAATCAAGTCACAAGGAGGACATAGTGCCGAGGGGAAAAAGAAAATATCGTATAGTGTTTCGTTTTAACTGATTTTCTGCCTCCAAAAAAACATTAAAGACTTCTGGGTCTGGTAAGACACTGTTATGGGTACAGCGCAAGCTGCTTTTTTTTTTTTCATATTAACACAAACACATAGAACGACTAGAGAGGAGCAGTGGGAACTTGTTGGATCAGAAGGTTCCAGATTATTACTCAAGGTCATTTTTAGACGCATCTTTCATATAAATGCACTTTGTAAATGAGACGGTATGTGCACTGAATTTGTCAGGTGTACATCAGCTGCTTGAGAATGTGGTGTGCATGAAAACAGATGGGATGCTGTCTCTAACTGCGTACTTACAAGGTCAAAGTTTAAAAAAAATAAATAAAAAACAGAAGGTAATGCATAATGTGACACAAAGCATTTTAAATTTTGCTGATGACAGCACTGCAACCCAACCTGTTCTTCCATCTTCTTATCTTCAAAGTAATAACCCAGAGAAAAGCTGTGATCTTTGCTGTCTGCAATGTTTTGATCACAGTTCTAGCAAATAGAACCGGTCATGCAAAGTACAGAAATGCTGCATCAGCAAGAGAAAAACAAAGGTATCTGAAACCCGTAACGGAACATAACGGAAAACAACAGAACGCAGTCAGACCAATGACAAATGATCTTGGGAGGGCAGGAGAAAGACGGAGTGCAATGTGCACACCCCGTGACTTAGGCTGAATGAGCAACTGTTGCACAGCACTTCTGTTTTGTTAAGCTGCAATGAAGTGCAATGCAATGCAACAGCCCGACTTGAACACCAGGCAATAAATCTGCCATGCCCAAATCACCTCAGGGCTCAGCTTCTTCGTCTTTAGCTGCAGCACCTCCAAAAGCAATTCCACAACCCAAATCCTGAATGTTCGCTTGCTGCCAAACAATTATCTAATATTCCAAAGCTGATTTATGAAGCCAATTTGTTTAATACACCAATTACTAAGAGAACCTTAAAGCTCTGTTCATTCAGTAAACTTGGCTCTGAAAATAACATTTGTAAAATTGAGCTTGTTTTTAACTTCTTTTGTATATGCTCTTTTATGTGGGAATTCAACAAAAAAGGAGAGGTTCTTTGTGAATGCAAGCCAGAGCCGGAATCCCAGGCAGACTGATGAAAGATGAGACCTAACAATTCCCAGGACATCACTGGATTACCTGGAAAGATGTGCTGACTTCTCTATCTACTGCTACCTTGTGAATCTAAACCACTTGCACAGTAGAACAAAATTATGGAGAATTAATCCAGAATGAAAACGTTTGAAAATTAAAAGAGGAGTGTGTGCCAGAAGGAATAAGATTCATTACCTAAATCCACAGCCTTCAAGTAAGAATCTCTAGAAGGCTTCAAAAAGCAAGAGGATGTAGTGTCAACAAGCCAACATTCTGTGTCCAGACACATTCACAGCAAAAGTAAGTATGAATGACCACAAGCGTGAAAATTAATGAATAAATCTTGGATCATTCTTCCTCATCTGAGAAATTGAAAATGATTCAACGTATTAAAGCTTTAAATAATCTGTTTAGTAATGAACTAGGTTTAGCGGTCAGATATTGCTTTTTGGACTTTTTCCTGTAAAATAGAAATGCTTAAATAATAATAATAATAATAATAATACTAATAATAATAATAAACAAAAGCCACCAGAACAGTTTTAACACGCCATGGGATTGACTGTACAAGTCTCCATAACTGTAGGGGAAAGATAAAACATCGTTCTTCAAAGAGAGGTTACTTCACTTCGTGCTTTGACGGAGGTGGCGCAGCGCCATGTGTTAAACAGCTCCAATATAATCTCCAATAGGTGTTCAACTGCATTGAGATCTGGTTACTGAGAAGGTCACAAGCAGCATCATTTTTCACACTTCACATCAAAACACTGTGCCCTGTGAATGGGGTGGTCTGAGTCATCCAGGAAGAGACCTCACCCATCAGGATGATAGAAGTATTTCATCATTAAATGGCCCATAAGAAGAACGTTGAGATTTGTAGTGAGCTTTCTAATGTGGACAAGTGGAACCAAACAATGGCAGCTAAATACATAAATGCCCCATACAGTGTAACAGAGTTTTTAAAACTTTTGCCATTTGGATACAGAGACTAGAGACTTAGGCTTGTGTAAAATCGTGTTATTGTGCTCTCGGTTGCATTACTAATTCAGATTGACCTGTAAGGAATTTCAGACTTGCAGATGTGGGTTTACTTTAAGAATGCACAGCTCCTTTAATGGATACCGTGCTTTTTCATCAACTGAAAACATTAAATAGAACTTGTAACAGACAAAACTCTGCACTATACTGTTTATATTTGTTGTTGTTTTGATTTGGGATTTTTTTAAAACTACATTTACTTATTCAAATGAGGCTTTGGCTAAATGCAGTAATTAAACTAAAATACACCAAATAAAAATAAAACTATGTAAAATCTGTTGGAATTTAAATCTATATTTCAATGTCTAAAGTTTGTTGAAATATTATTTGAATGTTTAATCAAGATAATTGTATTTATATAATAAAAATTAAAAATGTATATTGTTTATAAACAAAATTGACATGTATAAGCTAATGATACATAAATGATACTTAAAATATTGTCTATTGTATATTATTTTTATGTATTTATGACATGATGCCATTGTGGCAAGTGGGCGGGGCTTAAAACATCTTTTAATGTTGCTGCGTGTTATGGGTGGACGTGTGAGTACAGAAATCATGAAATAAACATTTCTCTCTATATATTTTGTATTGCTAATGTTTAGGAGCCAAAAAAAATCTGAAAACGGTGTCAAAATTATGGCCAAAATGGTTGTCTCCTCCTGCAGCGCCTGGTGTTAAATTTCGTTATTGTTGTGCGCTATATGACATCATTTATTTGCCTTCTCTTAAGTGGCTAAAATAAACAAGCAGTACCAACACCAGGCTCCTGGCTTGAGTCATGCAACCAGGAGACATTTGCATATCCTTAGGCCTGTCTCATAAAGTCACAACAGTAGCGCTAATCTCAAACAATGTACTTATTCCCTCCTGACCTAAACCTTTTGTTTTTAACTGACTGAACTCGCCCTTTCCCTATGACACAACAGTGCACATGAGCTTAAAGAATTATCAATAAAGCAAAATAGTTTCGATTTTTATAGATTTCTCATGGTCGTGCTAGAGCCTAAAGGCATTCCACATGTAAACAACAAAATATACAAATAGGTCAGCCAGTGAAACAGCTCTAAACAGGCCGAAATCCTCAGCTGTACAAATGTTACTACCGCTTATAAACAACCATGCTTGCTTCTCTGAAAGCAGCTGTATGCCAAATGCTATAAAGTGGTTCAAAGTTATTGGTCTAATTGTAGCAACAATGCATATTGCAAAGCTGTAGCCACCTGCCATTAGTTTATTCACAATCCTCGTGTGAGTGAATACCTCAGCCATGTGAGGTTAATATGAGGAAAACTCATGTCATAATAAGAGGCTAAATCTATTACACATCGGTTTATTTAACTTTGTTCTGATAATAAACATTAAACAATTCTTCAAATTATGCTGAAAGAAAGACAAGACTGCTGAATTATGCTGTAAGAAAAAAATAATGAATGACCAAAGCAAATTACACATATGTCCAAAAGCAAGAAGAAAACATTAAGTCTAATGTCCATGCCCAGACGTACTGTATGTGGATTTTTTTTTTTTTTAACATTTTCTGTTCCTTTTGGCCTCCCAAACACATGAACACAGTGTTTATGGTCACTGAAAAGACAGCATTTTGAAAACAGGCATTTTAAAACTAAAAGCATGGAAAACGTCCCCCTCAGCATCCCCACAGCAGTTTTGTGTGTATTCTCAATGTTCTCGGTTTATCGTGGTCTGCAACAGGGTGCATTTCTTAATTAATAACATGTACAGATTATTGTAGCACATTATTTTGTATTATTATTTTTATAATAGTGCCACTCTTTTATAGAGGCACTAGAATATATGATGTCCTGTAGGCTATTGCTCCTTCACCCACTGCTCGGCAGGCACAAACCATACTGTGAAGAGATTATGTTTAAGACCCAAAAATGACCAGAACATCAAGTCTAAGGAGAGAATTTCTGCATTTCACTTTGCACCTGCTCAAGCTCTTAACTCGGCTATTGTGGCATCACACGTTAACAGTTTATATATAAATATGAGTAACATCATGTGGATGGAGATAATTTTGACCAAGTCAGAATTTAAATAAGTATTAAAATTTGTTCGTCCAAAATGTTAGCAGAATTATACTTGGTTCACTCATATCCATATAACACATTAATTATAACACTGATGTTGGAGATAAGAATCATTACAAAAGCAAGGCACACCATGAAAGATTTTCTGTCTATATAGTTAAGATTACATCTCCAGCTGGCGAGGGCATGGATAAGAGGAAGAGGAGTGTTTTTACAACTTAAGATTGCTGTTGTACTTGTATGCTTTATGATCACTGATTGTATGATTTGGAAGTTATTATTCAGCCAACTTTGGCAATGTAAAATTAATCAGGGTCACATCTTCAAGGTTGTCAAGAACTGTCACAATTATTGCTATTGTTTTAAATACGGTGTTAGTAATCACTGATTCTTATGGGAGATGTAAGTCCATGTCAGTGCATGCCTACAATGTACCACCGTTTTATTATTTATTAAACATTCAGAACATGTTGTAGCACAGATCTGTGGAAAGCAGAGCAAATTTCAGAGTGTTCCAGATTTGTTTGTTTGATCAAAATGATTTTCTGAAGTACAGGAATGTTTTCATTACACTCGTCACCGATTTAGCTCCCTTCTGTGAAATATTGATGGGAACCAATAAAGTGCTCCAGTATGAAAGGGAAAGAAGATGAGCTGGAAGTGATGAATGCTAGTTTAGACACTATATTACCTCTTGGATACATGTGAAACAATCGCCTGTGTGTTAATTTCAGAAGTGCACACTTTAGGCTGGTTTCAGACAGTGAGATGATAGCAGTGTTTTGAGATTATTACTTATTCTGTACAAGGTGACCCTAATAATTTTTTAAAAGAATGCAATTTTTAAAAAATGACTATGTTTTGTGTACATCATTGATCAGGGTTCATGCAGAAATGGAGCGTAAACATAAACATATTTATATTCAAAGTGAGTTTTAGGTAATACAAATATTTTTCAGTCTATCTGGATGTTTCATTCAGCTATTAAAAAAAGTCAGCGCTGATGTTCAGAACTTTAATGTGTATATCTAGCCTGAAGTGTAACTAACCTTTATATGTATGTAAATAACATCAGTACAAGAATTCTATGAAGCCTAAAGATATTTGACTATTACAAAAACTGCTGAGATCACTCATGCAAAGTACCAACCCAATCCAGAGTATTATTTTCAAAACTAAGACTGGATTGGGTGGGGATCAGATCAGACGTGACATTTTCGGGGCTGATTTCTGATCTTCGGCATTTGTGATGTTGGCTGGCACGACACAGGTCATGAATGCGATAATCACAAATTGTGACAACAACAAACTAATGGGTATCCAGAGATGTGGGTGTTGTGTTGGAATGTGGGAGTAGTTCATCCCTAAAACAATCTACCCAGCAGCAACAGATAACCCTACGGTGTTTCCAACCTTGTCATGCAGCCTAAATGACCTAAAATTTAAAAAGACTGTATTGTTGAAGTGAATCCCGATGACTATTACAGAAAAACACAACTGTTGATAATCTTCCCATGTTTTCTGTGCATAAAACACTGCATTACACTACATCATGTCTATCCAAGCTACAATCTAGATAATGTTCTGATCTAAACAAAACGCACCGACGACTCTTTAGAAGCACTAGCACTGACTCGGTTGTGTAAAACTCGGTTGTGTAAAACCGAGTGGACTCAGCAGAGGAACCGGATAACACATGCAGAGCTGAATAAGGTCGATGCTTACCTGTGTATTACAGCTTGCAGATCTAGATGTCACAGTGGCTTAGTAGAAACCCAAAGGAGAAATCCGGCTCCACATGGTGTCATATTCATCTGAGATGTTACAAAGCAAGAAACAAGCTCGGTTCGTCTCGGAGAAGGAGGTCATGCTGATGGTGATGGTGGCGAGGACAAGCACGCGAGCTAGCTTTGTGTTTAGCTACAACCGAGCAGCTGTTTGTTTGTGTTGCACCGCTGTGGTCAACTTCAAAAGTAACCGCGTGATGAATTAAAGATCCACTAGATCTTTCGGCAAGCGTGAATCTTTTCGTTCACCTAAAAAAAAAATACACCCGGAATAAACCGGTACACAGTGTGATCTCGGGGACAGCGCGCTCACAAGCCACGCGCACCGCCGCCGCCGCTTCGCAACGGGAGACTTTTTCGTCCAGGATTCAAATCGTGAACGCGCAAAGATATGCAGTGCGCGCGGCTGCCGTGACGTCACAGCCAAGGCAGATTAGACAGACTGGAAAAATCGCGTTTATCTGTGCAGTGCGGCATTTATAGCACCTCGTACAGCCGAAATCATCCCAAAGATATGTATACTCGGAACTATACTGTTCTTTGTATGCATGTCTGTAAGAGTATCATTATAACTAGTATGTTATTATTAACTAATGTTATTATATATATCGACCACGTGACCCTGAATTTGTCTCAGTTTCCTTCGTGTTTATATCACACAGGTAACAGATACTAAGTGGTGAGATAAGAAATAAGTTTTATTCATATCCCTACATGATCACACACCGTCTGCTGTCAGTATCTCCTGATATAAATGTCTGTTCTGTTCCCCTACAAATATTTCAAGGATTTCACGGTTGGTTTGTTTTAAATATAAATATAAAATGTTAAATATTTTAAATAATTTCTAAGCAACGTACAAAACACACGGATTTAAGGCGAAATTAAAGTTGAACAAACTACTATTCAATGACTTACTATTGAAAGTGAGAAAACACGAAATGCTTACAGTTAGCAACTTAGCTTACACTTAGCTAACAAAAATGTTTCAATGTCTCTTACAATTTACCACCAAATGGTGCTCGTTAGCTGAAGAAGGAAACGGCTTACTTTGTGAGGAGTAAAGTCGTGAATTTATACGTATGTTGAAACCCCAATTCGCTCTTAAAAAGCAAAACAAACACATAATATTGCTCCACAAATATACGTTGAAAAGTTTGGTTTTAAATTATTAACGGTTACTCAAGCTGCCTTCACGTGCCCCTTCGATGTTTATCCGCGATTCGTAATTAATAAGTATACACTTTCAAAATCAGATCTAATGGTCGATATGGGATATATAATGCTGTTGCATCGTTTAAATTGTAATCTTTTGTAGAAATGTAAGCAACTCGGACACTTTTGAGGCTTCTACTTTTGAAAAAGACTGAACGGTCGTTTATACGAAGCTCGTGAACGCTCATTTACAAACACTCCTCAAGTGCAACTGTAAAATGCTATGTGCTTTAAAATGAGGCTACAAAATGTATACATTTCTATTAGTTTCGCAAATCACTGCGGTCTAAAATTGCGTAGAATTTTCCCATATGATAAATGACAAATGTATAAAATAGGCTAACCTCAGCCTGTTGTTTCTAAGGCTTTTGTGATAGATAGCTAGCGTTTCTATTAATGCTAATCTCGATAAAGATTTTAGCTTTTGCTGGGGATTCAGCTGGGGGCTCGTTTTTTAGTCAAACTGTTACAACGTTATCTTTATTAGTCAGTAACATATTTTAAAAGTAGTCAATATATGCTTGGGATTTTTTTTTATGTAGGATTAGTAGTAGTAATTCAGAAGCCTGTCTACTAGCGCTTAGCAGCTAGCTACAATGCTTCTCTACAGAGTCTCATGTGAACCAAGTGCTCCAGTTGGGTGCCAAAGGGTGAACTAGCTGCCCTCAGGTGTGTGTGTGTGTGTGTGTGTGTGTGTGTGTGTGTGTGTGTGTGTGTGTGTGTGTGTGTGTGTGTGTGTGTGTGTGTGTGTGTGTGTGTGTGTGTGTGTGTGTGTGTGTGTGTGTGTGTGTTCGATGGACTGGCATCCCATCCATGGTGTATTCCTGTATCACACCCAATATTCCCATCAGAACCCTGAACAACATGAAGTGTACTATTGAAGGTGAACTATATTACTTCAAATATTAAATCCGGCCATGTTTAAATTTGTACTTTTTGCCATTAAAGGTTTAGATTATAAACTAACAATTCAAGTGTGATCCATTATTCTTATAAAATGTAATATAATCTATAAAGTAACTGCTATATTGTTAGTAGAAATCGAATAGATATCTTCACAAATCACACATCCTTCTGGTTATATGACACAGGCCTCTGGTGGAGATCAAGCCCATTTTCAGAACCAGTGCTGTAGTTTCCTATGAAGCTGTTAGGAGTTTCAGGACAAAGAGGCCAATTTGCACATGATAAATGAGAGTAAAGAGAACATACAGGTAATAAAGACAACCTCCCACATGCAGTTTACCCTCTGGGCATTTAGAAAAATATTACTTTTAGTTGGTGCTCTGCTCTTCTGCTTTGTATGATATGAAATTATTATTATTATTAAATTACTTTCTCAAACCTACAGAAAGTAACCCATTTTTGTGTGATAATTTGCAGAGGGATCAGTGAATTCTGTATTAAAGCAAGAGAAGCGCAAACATGCAAGCATAGTTTTCATTTTTTTTATTATATCAAAATACAAAACATTTCTGAAGCAGAGTAAAGGTTACATAACACTGTAGCATCTGAACATGGCAAGCAAATGAGCTTTACCCAGCACAGAACATGTGAAATAAAGGGCAACTCAGATGTATTTCAGATGTAAGAGCTCTTTGTTTTCCAAATGGCATGCATGGTATTAAATTATAGGTCAATAGCCTGAACCGAGAGACATTCCCAGTACTGGATCCAAAATCACTTTCCCACACTTCTGAACTGCTGAGTTCTGAATCAAGTTCCTAAAGTCCTGAATCTCTGAATCACTTATTTCTGCATCACATTCCCACAGTCCTGAATTTCTGAATCATTGATCATAGGAAACAGTTCCCTACAGTCCTGCATTAGTGATTCACTTACATCTGAATCAAGTTCCTAGAGTCCTGAATCGCTTAAATCACAATCGCACAATCCTGAATCTTGAATTCTAAATCATCGTATTCTAAACCAGATAAATCACATTCCTATAGACCTGAATGTCCCCCGTCTACTACAGCAATCACATAGATAAATGAAGAATACACAAGCTAGTTTTAAGAAAATGTTTCTGCCCTCTTTAACACTGAGTCTGTACTAAAACACAGAAGCTCTATAGACACCGTGAAGACATGATGGCTAAGGGAATTGCCCTTTGGCTTGACCAGTGCTTGTGTCAGAACAGAATGAATAGATGATGTAACTGATAATATGCAACTCAAATACAGTAAAATACTGTGAAGTCTTTTACATTCTGGCTCACCACCATTTTTTTTAAACCATTAAATTTATCATTATCTCTGTATTATAATATATTTAGACAAAAATATTTTATCATTAATTAGGTAACTAGGTACTGTATAATACATAAATAAAGTCATTATTTCAAAATAACTAAGCATTAACAAGACAGTGTGTACAGCTGTGATGATTAAAAGTATTAAAGTATACTTTTAATACTGATTTGAAATTATATTTTTATGTCAATATAATAAAATAGTTATTTGTGGCAATTAGACTTGAAGATGAACTTTAACATTCATCATTGTCCTTAGTCTACAGAAATGTCAGTTTCAGTAAAATGAATTTATGAGCAGATAAAACCTGAAGATGTAGAAATCGGAGAGCGGATAAAAAGAACATATGTGTAGAGAACAGAATGACTAAATAAATATAGTCTAACATCTGAGCAGTTATTACAATTCCTTCCTTCACACTTTCTTTCTAGTTGTGACAAATCCTTCCTTTGCTACCCTCCTTCCCTACTTTGTTTTGATCTTCCTTCCTTTCAGTTGTTATAAATGCTTCCTTCTTTCCTTCCTTCCTTAGTTTTTTAAAATCATTCCATTCTTCTTTGCTTCCTTCCTTCCAGATGTTACAAATGTTTCCTACCTTCCTTCCAGTTTTTAAAACCCTTCCTTCCTTCATTCATTCCTTCCTATCTTCCTTCCTTACAGTTTTTTAAATCCTTTCTTGCTTCCTTACTTCCAGATGTTACAAATGCTTCCTTCCTTCCTTCCTTCCTTCCTTCCTTCCTTCCTTCCTTCCTTCCTTCCTTTCTTCCTTCCTTCATTTCCATTTGTTGCAAATCCTTTTTGTGTATAATTTACAATGCACATGCTATTTATTCTCAAAACTTCTTTTATTTTTTTCTTGATTTACTTCAGGCCATTTGTTTCAGACATGAGTTAGTTTACAGCATTTTGTAAGCATCACATCTTATGTCTTTACTTATTACATGTCTTTGCTAACACTGCATTAATACAATTAACAGTAAGAAACTTTTTTTTGTTGAATCCAATATTAACAAAATAATGTCCGCTAGGTCTTCACATTAGACTGAACATGTGTGAAATGTGATGTTTTTGCGCCAAAGTTATCTCCTGTCTAGACCACAAAATGGATCAAAATAGCACCAAGTCATAATGTGGTCGATGGGATGGCGAGTGAATACGCACCACTGATGTTTCTATAAAATGTTACTTTGACTGTAAGAGTATCTACACGTATACTACAAAAGCAGTTTGTAACATCTGTCGTATCGCTAATAACCACGCTTTCGCTACCGTCACGACAGAATAAACATACTTTTTTTTTTCATAACCAGGACATCAAAAGTTTGATCACACTTTCTTTGACCTAACCAAAAGTTAGACCATCCAGTTATCTTTTAATTTGTAGCTATAAATATCTGTCCTTTATACATACAGTACACTGCCAAAATATCTCTACTTGTACAGTCTGCTTACTAGAAGAATACAGATTACACATATCTTACACTGTGCTGCTATACATATTGTATGTGTGCCTTCCTACCAGTCCAATACCATTAAAGTCAATGAGGCAGTAAGTCTATGCAGACACGTCACTGACTTAAACGGCATTCAAGGACGATAATGCATTGCGGCTGAGTTTGTGATAAATACATTAAATAATAAAAAAAAAGAGAAACAACAGGCTTAAATGAAGTGTGATCTAATATCACAATGCAAACAGCAGAGCAGAAGTCTTTGTCACAGTTAAACGTTTTAATGTAAAGGGCATTGATGGTATGAAAAATAAGTATAATATTTAGTCAAATAAGGCATACTGGAGGAAAAAAAATAGTTTTTTGATGAAGCACAATGATATTGTAGCTATTATATTAGTATCTGTGCACTGTTTCTGCTCTCAACGTGTTATATTCCTAGATGACGAGCTGCGTATCAAGAAGAAATGAATAAAATGCTATGTACTACAAGCAAACAAACCCCCAAACCCCACAAGTACATAATGTTATCCCCTTTGGTTTGTAAATTCTAACATTTTGAATATATTTTCATCATTTTGCTCTCGTGACTCTTCAGTCTAATTTGTAAGATTATTATTCACATTGTTCAATATACAGATCGTAAATGACTCCTTTATCATTCATCAAACAATATCCACAGTGTGCAGCAATTTCTCGTGTACAAAAATATATTGCAAGATATGTAGTCTTTATTTACATCTTGTGAAAAGTTCTATTGTTTCGTGTGTATCTGCAGTCGACTGACATTCCTGATCGTTTCTATTTTTCTTTCCTGCAAGCACAAAAAGTGCCAAATAAATACTGACATCTCGTAATTCCCCCATGCGCCATATTGTGCTGATACCAGACGAACCCTCACCCCTTCTCCACCTAAAGGTAAGCAGCATGATCATTTTTTAAATCCCTGATGTTCTTTAGGAGGTCAGTGTTTAAGCATGCATTCGAACAAGTATCGAACAGTTCTGTTCTTGATAAGATGGAATAGAAGTTTAATATTTTAAGCACATCAGGGGGTACTGATAATAAAGGTACCAAATTGTATTCGTTTTTTTCTTTTTCTTCTTGATGCTGGAGTTGATATCATGAAGGGAGCATCTTTTCTACCTTCAGTATGCATGGTTTCCCTTCATGCTGTGTTACATTAATAAACTTTTAGAGTTCAGGTACATCAGTGGCCCTTAATGTCCAATTATGGACCTCCAATGTAAAAGATACAGAAGACACTCCCTTGAAGGTAACACTCCAGCAACACTTTTAAAGTACCATACTGTACACTTTAGTACCACCAAACTAAATAAAAAATGCTAAAGCCATACAGCAGAACTGCTCTGAATAAAATCATTTGGTTCAAATTCTGCCTTTGATTGTAGATCACATTCTAACACCCAATTCAAAATACCATCATTTTGAGAATACAGTCATTTCCAATCACATTATTTTGAGGTCAAAATTTCAATTGAAATCTTCTAAAGGTTTTTTTTTTTTCTTTATTTCAAAAGACAAAGTCAATGTTTTTCAGTGATAACAAATAATATTGACATGTTTTGCCCAGTTATCACTTCAATATTCCACCATTTCTTCATCGCTTGTAAGTGATATGAAAAAAAGAATAATTAGTAAATAATCTGCTTCATTTAGCACAATCATCTTTCATGAGCACGCATTCTGAAACATATCTGCTCCGGATAATAGCATTCAATAAAACCGAAAGATCATGCTAAACATGTCTCTAATCATATATATACATTTTTATCTGTTACAAGATAACAGAGAAAGTGCCAAGACCTGTTAAAATAAAAGGATAATAATAAATAAAAATCCTCACTAAACACCGAGGCTCGGTAGAGAAATGTACATTTACCATATGCATATATTCTTGTAGATTTCATTCGTGAAGCCTTATAGAGGGGATTTTAGCTCAGTGATCCTTAGAACAAGGATTTCCAAGTGTAGACCTAAATGATCGGAATTACATACATCCAGCAAATAAACAGACCTAAAATTAAATAATGAAATATTTTCATGAAACAATCAAACGAAAGATATTTTGGAGTTATAAACATGACATTCCACATGGCTGTAAAAAAAAAAAAAAAAAAAAGGAAAGACAGTGAAAATGATTTGTGTTCAATCAAAACAAAGACTCAAGCTTTACTAAGATGGTTGGTTTATTCAAAATTATACAAACGCAAATTGGAATGGAAAATGTTTATGTTGAAATAAATCATGATAAAGTGATAGAATGCTTGTTCTGTGAACAGATATAAATTCAATATAAAATAAATGCAATGCAATAAAAAAAGTCAATGAGTTCCAGAAGGTCAAAATTGTCGGTGCCATTGTCACTAGCTACAATGCTACTGAATAATGAGCTCAAGTGTTCACTTGATCACGTTAAAGCCTTGTTTTTCTTTTCTTTTCTCTTTTTTTCTTTTTTCTGTTTTTTTTTTAAACAAATCTTCTGTTGCATTGTTTATCTTTTAAGAGCCTACAAACTCTGCCACAGCCTAAACACAACAAGTGGAAATACAACTTGATGGTGCTACAGAAGATACTGTTCAGTTTATAGATCATTGATCTAAAAAAAATATCCTGCCTTCTCATTTAAATGCTTATAATGATCCAAACAACTGCCAACAACAACAAAAAAAAAATTGACAAATTCATCTTAAAACCCAGGGTCAATGGAAATTTATCTTAAGGATGCTTTAAAGTAGCGGAACCTTCATGAAAAAGTAATATACAAACACATTGTTAGAAAATGAATTCAAAATATGGGTATATGTTTTATGAATATATTTAGTTGCGTGCATATATTGTCCAATTTATTCAAAATTCCTAAAATTTTATCATACATTGTGCAATATATGCTATTATATACAGTATTTTGACATATTACAGTACATTCCTAGCGTTTTGGATATTCTTTTTTTTTTATATCACTCTTCTGAAAAAGAAAGAAACATAAAAGAACAATATTTATTTCATTAAATAGTTCTATATCTTTTACAAAGCACCATAGTCGACCAAAAAATTGCCCAGTTAAATGTCTTGTAAATACTTGAGGAGCACGTCTTTGAAAGGAACTACCTATTGTGTAGATCTATCTAAAGGTGTGTTGCCACATGTTTGATGGGTCATTGTCATCTATTTGGACATTAATTTAAATTACAAATGGAACAACAGTTACAGACATTAAAACGCAAAGACTGATATTCTTTGCAAAGACCAAAAAATCATTCAGAGAACAAAAGAAGTGGTGTGATCTGAAACAATAGCAACGCTTTGTGCCAAATGAAAAGTGTCACGCTCGGTGCTAAGTATATCTAAAAGCCCCAAATGATGTATGACTAGTTGACAATAAGTCTCCTAACCAAGGTGAAAGAAAATCATCAAAAACGCTTACACAGGTACACTTGTAATGCGCTGGTCTCACATAAGCATAGAATACATCTAAATCCTCATAACCATGCCTAAAGGAAGTGCCCTTACTCGCCTGAGGTACACCCCAGCTTGTAATGTCAATGTAGATAAAATTATAAATGCAAACTGGTGATCACATTCAGCACCCAGATGTAAGTCAAGTATGAATTAGGACATTTTAATGCTAAAAAAAAGCATTTTGATGGACAGTAGGTATTGACTGCCAAGATGCCACAGCAAACAGAAAGTTTGATCCAACGCTTGGATGATGTTGAAATCCTAAAACGTCAAATACTGCGGTGTTCAAATGACAAGCAGCAGCCAAATCTGCTGGAAGATCGACTTAGAGAGATTAAGCAATTTCAAGTGATTACAGTCTGAAGACTCCCAAAGTTTGATAGCACCCAAAATAGGCTGTTGAATACGCCTGTATTGTACTGATTAGGCTTTGGGAGGGGGATTGATTGTGAACCAACACAATCAATTTCCAAAACTAAGGTTAAACATCAACCTAGCTTAAAGTTGGAGTCCTCATTATGATAACCGATGCTATTTAAGCAACCAACACCCTTGTGAGCTTTTTTTTTTTCAGCGGTTACAAATTAATGTGAAACAGGTAGAGCACCATCGCTGACCACCACCAGCAAAATCCCCCTTCAATGACTGGCCACCAAAGTGAACATACATGAGCACAGATATGTTTGTCCTGACAGTGAGAATACATATTAACCAGTAGAAAAGAAGCACCCTTGGATGATTAGATATACAATAAAAAACTTTGGCCACATGGGAAAGCCTGATCTTCTCATAAGCATTTCCCATAATGTCTTTCCAGAGAGGATAGAGACAGGAGCTGGGGTGCTGCTTTTACTTGCAGCAGGTTAACCCTCAAAATAAAAGCTACAAAAATGGCCCACAAAGGCAGGAGGTTTCCAATGGAATTAAAAAAAATAACAAAAAAATAACAAAACAAAAAAAAAAAAGAAGAAGAAAGAGACAAATAAATGGAGCCAAGCATTCAAGAGCCCAACTTTAGACTAAATACGCCTTTTTGGATAAAAGGGAAAGGGAGGGACAGTTGAAAAAAATACTACAGTATAATTATGGCACAAAATCCTTTCCTTCTCACAGTACATTATACTTAAGAATTGTATTGATTAAGGAAACTGTAGTATTTTGTTTTTAATTTACGGTACACACTATGTATTTTTTAATAGGAGCTCAGAAAACCATAAGTTAGGATCACCGTAAGACAGTACATCACAGTGATTACCAAGATTTTGCTCCAATGCAAAAGACTTATTTAGAGAAAACACCAACCCAGAAAAATGCACACACATGGCCATAGCAGCTTTGGGTTGTAGTGGAAAGTAACCTGTGCACATCTCTGGATAATGTTTTTGTTCCCTTCTCAGGATTAATTCAGAATATTTAGAACAGTATTGATGTCATTTTTCATCTGAAGAACAATAATGAACGATGCTTTGAGTGAATGAATTTGTTCCCCCATAAAGTACTGGAAATACTGACCATTCCAAATCCATGGAGGAGCAGATTAATGAAAAACGACTACACTGCACACACACAATGTATATTATGTAAGGAATAAAACCTGATGGAGCATGCTGTTACATTAACATAATCAACAATGCGGTGTCGTGATGTGGCCCGACTTCGAAGTGGAGTTACTATCCCAAAGTTTTATCATTTTCCAATAACAGCACATCCCAACATGTTCTATTCCTCTTATACCACAGCAACCACGTGACAGGACGTGAGACGTGTATTTTTATCTGTTCAAAGTTACATTTCATGCTGGGAAACATCCCAAACAAGTTAGTTCCTGTTAAATTATAACAGAGAAACAACCATTCACCTTTATCTACTGAATTTTATTTTAACAATGCAATGCAGCTCGCCACGCTACAAAGAAACTCCGAAGCCTGATGCCTGATGCTCCAGCTTTACCACTGATTAATATAAATCACTAACACTGGAAACTCCTTCCAAAATGTTTCATAAACATCTTCTAACAGAGCAAATCACCGTATCAACAGTTAATCAACTACTGCTCTAATTATCTGCCATAGAAGTTCCTGTATAAGTGTTTTACTATAGAAATTATTACATATTAAAATGAGTCTATGAATTAAGCCAGAACTACAGTCAGAGCCACAATTAATCACCACCTGACCAAACAGATAAGAGAATTTAACAGTGCTGTGGTATAAGTATATTAATACATAATACCATTATGAGCATAACAGTCATTCTGCCTTGAAAGACCTGAACTATTTTTCTCGTTTGAACATGAATGATGCCTAAAGATATTTAATACAATAAAAACAAGCACCAGCACCAAATGTTTGACTGTTAGGAAGTTACAGAGTCTTCGCCTGTACAGCAGTGTTGCACTGATGAGTCTCGGGTGACTCTGAGGTATATCTGGCCTACGCATGAGAACCCTGTGTTCTGCTGAGACAGAGTAAGACTACTGGCAGAATGAAACAGGTGCAGGAATGTGAGGAGTAAGAACACGCATGAGCCTAGATGCTGGCATGCCTCATTTGGACGAAAAATAAACCTAAATCGTAATGACACTAGTTCTCTGTTTGAGGTAATCTTGCACTGGAGCAAAACCTTGGAACACTACCAACTAGCATTATCTAGTGAAAAGATAGTTTTTAAAAAGAAAAAGAAGAAAAGTATGGATGGAAATATGAGGTGTAGATATGGGGCACAGCTGGGGTGGTGGGAAACTCAGTGCAGAACCAGTGGGCTTTGGGAAGAGCGTGGCCTGCTCTCTGGGCCCTCACAGGAAAGTGGCGTGGTCTGGGTCCACTATGTCCATACTGGCCAGAATGGCTTTCTGGTCATCTTGTGGAGGACGGCGGTACAGCAGGGCGGAGAAGCGAGTGTACGGGTCCTGTCTGGTCAACTTCCTCTTCTTCTTGCGGAGGTAGAGAGCTTCTTCTGGTAGGAGGACCTGAGAGGTGTGGGGCTGCTGGGTCTGAGAGGTCGACACACCTGAATCCAGACAATGGGATGTGAGTCAGCACGTGTGTGCTGCAAGAGGTTACAGATGTGCATAGACAGCGCTTGTGGCTTGAGGATACAGAGCCATGAAAAAAATTACAATCAAACTGAATATATAAAGTCTAAAATAATATGATAGATTTTTAAGAATTTGTTTTTGTTTCACTAGCACTCTAATTTCTCCTATTTTTTATCCCCAATCCCTGTTTGTACATGGTCCAATCTTATCCTTTACTAGTAAGGAAAAATGTACAAATTTTTCCAAATACCTGCACTACATCCCACACAATGAATTTAATTATTTAAAAATCATATGTGATTTCAGATACTGTCTGTGTCAGGTAAAATGAGTGTCTAATAATATGGGTAAGAAAGCTTTATTAGATGTGTGAAGGTCAGATATAAAGTAATGATTATCTTATGAATTATTATTTTACTGATTATTATTTAATGTATCTCTAGTCCTGTTTGAAAGAGTTTTAAATAGCATTTAGAGAGCAATAAAGATTGCGGTGATTATAGATTGTATGGTCTAAGAAAGCTGCTGGGAAGGGCATTGATTACCTCAACACTAACTACTCACACCTCAGCTCTGTGCTGTTGGAGCCTGCACACAGTCAAATGATGTATTTAAACTACTTGACTGAGGCCTGAAAAATAGAAAGCCTTGTCAAATATATCGGGCAATATACACTCACCACTTTAATAGGAACACCCGTACCCCTGCCCATTCATGCAATTAAACCCATTAGTCAGTCATGTAGTAGCAATGCAATGCATGATCCATCATGCAGACACAGGTTAAAAGCATTAGTTAGGATGCACATCAAACATCAGAATGGAGAAATAATCTAAGCTCGGTGACTTTGAGTACGGTACGGTTGGTTGGTTTCAGACTGCTGGGATCTAGCTGTCTCTAGAGTTTGCATAGAATGGTGTGGATAAAACAAACAAACAAACAAAAAAGCATCCAGTGCATCCAATGCAGTTCATTTCACTGGCAGTTTGGAAGTCAGAGGAGAATAGCTAGACTGTGTTGCTACGTGTTGTGGTTATGCTAATAACCACTCGTTACAACACTCTCGATCAGAAACGCTTCTCAGAATGCTCACATGCCTAAACATGGGCAGAGGTGCTAGAACACATAAAGACCACATCAGGTCTCCACACCCATGCTGATGTCTGAGTGAGCCTGTTCTTGGATTCCTGCTTTTAGCAGACAAGATTTAGTTATCTGCTGTTTAACCCATCCACTTCAAGATTTGACATGTTTTGCATTCTTAGATGTGTTTCTGCTCAGCATGGTTGTGAAATATGGATATCTGACTTGTTATACAGACTTCCTGTCACCACACTCTGCATGATTTTATGCATTGTGCTGCTGCCACAGGAATGAACAGGTACCCAAGTGTTCCTATTATAGCAGATAGCAAACCTAGTCCCAAATATAGGACCCTTCAACTACTACACTGATTAAATTGTGACTTGAGTATATGATTACCATAATGGCTCTTATTCATCAAAGCCGCGTATAGTCAAATCCGATCATAAAACGATTGTACAGTACAGTTTCCTTATTCATCAGTTTGATCACACTTACACAAATCGAATTGGGATGTGTGTGAATTTGAGCTTCATGTTTTAACACTCTGAAAAAAGCTTCACTTGCAATTATATAATCAGAACCAACAGCATCGATTAATATAACAAGTATACTAAATATAAAGGTTGGAAAATATTATGGAAAATAAATATTAGATAAAGTTAAACATTATAATCGTGTACACAGGAACCTCACCCTGAAGTATAGGTTAAGATAGGGTTTATACTGTCAGCAAAGAATCTGGAAACACAAATATAGATCTTTTTCAAATTATCCAGGCAGATGAAGTCAAATCTCAGCTTCATTAAAATGTATTTTTCCACACTTGATTTACTTCTTTCCTCAGTTCATGGATAACTGATTCAGACGAATATGGATAACTGAATTATTCCTTTTATTGGCTTATTATCACAGAGCCTGAATAAATTAGGATGTGTTTCATGTAAATTAGATGTGTATAAATGTAAATCAAGTTGTGTGTGTCATATACATGATATTTAAATATGAGACTTCTGGGTAGGTGCATGATACTCGCAGTTCAGACTGGTTCAATGATTGTTGAAAACACAAATGCTCAAATGCGCAATGTTGTCTTTTCGTCATAAAATTGTTTCATGAAATGTAAACATTTTCACTCAAATTCGCATTCATTTCAATGCAACTTTAATGAATAAGGTCCAATGTGACCATTTGTGTTTTTCACCATTCAGAAAAAGCTAAATCACCACTGCACACGGCTATCAAAAAAGCATAATGAGTGAGATCTCACCCATTTTCTTTCTGGCCTTGGAGTTGTTATTGTTAACTGCAACCTTCTTGGCTTTTTTGACACGTTGATATCTCAGTGCTTCTATCCTCTCAGACCCTGCAGGACCACTCGGTGTACCTCGACGTTTTCTGCACAGAGAACAAAGAAAGGGCAAAGGGCTATCACAGAGGAGAAAAGCTGTCCTGTGCCTTTCTATTGATAAGACACTGGTCACATATGGCTTGGCCCAATCCTTGTCAAGTTACTGCTCTCAGTGCCAAGCTATAGGCGCACCAGATTGCCTAAGAACCAGTCCAAGACATCCACACTCTCGGAATCGGCCAGTTTGTTCAGCATGACAATTATGGAGCCGGAAGTTATTTGAGTGGAAAGAGAGGTATACACAGGCCTATAGAGGTGTACAGGTGCTTTCTCATTAGTACAGTACTGTTCACAGCAAAGAGGAATTTTGAAAAACAAAGCTTGATGAACATTACTTCTACAATGTATTAACTAAGAATACTGTGGTATGATAGAGAACTTATTGAAGAACAAAATATAATGGTATTAAGAAATAATAAGAAGAAGAATAAGAATAATAATAAGAAGAAGTATAAGAATAAGAATAATGTCTACTTTTGTGGAAAGGAAAGTATGCATCCTTAAACTTCCTTAAAAATAAGTTGTATTCACAGTCTTCCCATCCAAATACAGTATGGAGGCACTTAAAATGCAGCCCACATACTCAGCCACACGCGCACACACGGCTCTGACGAGGCACGGTGAAACAAGAAAAGGAGCATTATAAAAGGCCCTTCCATCTGCTGGGGCTGCCAAGAGAAATTAGAAGCCATTAGTAGAGGGGGAAAATCACAGCTGAGCGACAAAGCATCTTCAAAAATGTGTTCATAGACATGAATACTGTCTACAATGGGCTTCACCATGCTGACAGGGGGAGAGATGGCGGGAGGGGAAATGGCTACTTGGGAACAGTCACATAATGAAAAATAAAACAAAGCACTCAGACAACAAATGTAACAAGAATTTAATCAGATATTTGTTTGTTTTTTTCAACTGAAGAGCAATATTTAGCGATGGCATGCATGGAATTTTGCACATGGAACAGAACTTTAAAGGGGAATACTCTGAAAAGCATTTCACTGGGCAAAAGCCACAAATAAAAAGAGAATGTTTTTACGGTGCCCAGAGCCAGTAGTATTTTCCCCATTACAAAACGAAGTGCATGAGCTTTTATGGAAGTATACTTTCTCCCTTTGAGCGGGAGAGTGTTCTGCAGTCCAAATGTATAAGTAAACACATGTGCATTTGGATTTATGATGATGAGAGTGCTTAAAGGGGCCAGTATTTTTAATTTTTTTTATTGTGTAACAATAACTAAATGCAATGCACTTTGCAACTAAGGCAATGATTAAAATACCTCATGCTTTTAATCCATAACTGATATATTGTGTAGTTATTATATAATTTAAAACTAGGTACAAGAATTTTTTTTCGATTATAAAGACTTGTTCTTCTTTTCATTTCAAAGCCTTCATGGCACTAATTTACAAGCAAAATAAGTGATCACAATCCTAAATGTCCTTTGTGTTTTTCACATTTAGGAAAAAAAAAATAGGTAAAGCAAGTAAAGTTTATGTTGACGCGTGATCTGTGACATATTCCTTAATACCTAGAAAACTTACATATGCATACCAAGATGAGAATGCATATAGGATTTAAGACTGCAGAACGTAAATGCATAGCTACTCATAACAAAAAAAAAAAGAATAAAAATGCAGGTTGGTGTAGCAAACTAAATAAATCAAGACTCTCAGACTCGTATTCCCCTTTAAAGAACGAGGTGAATAAAAGCCCCACCTGCTGCCCCCCCCTTTCAGACATGGATCCAACCCTTACCTATTGCGGTGTAGAGGACCTGGTCACAACAACGCTGCCCAGATAGCTGAGATCAATCAAAAACAAAGCAGGTAAGACTCCAGGAGTCATCAAGAATGACCAACTGCCCCTAATTGAGATGATGAGGACATTGCAACAGATGAGAGCGGACAGTCCCTGCAACACGATTCGCCCAACAAGCCTCCCCCTGGCAGTCAGTGCTGGGGTGACCTGAGTGGTGGAGGAAAGGGAGGTGTGGGAGAAGCAATCATGCAGTCATATTACTAAGGAGAGGAGGCCTGTGCCTGCTGCGCTGGACACGTCTAAATCAATCTCCACTTCATACATACTGTAAGTCATCCTAAAAAGCCTGGAGTTAGTCAAAACAGGGCTTTATTTTGACTGAGAAAAGTCAATTGGGATGAACGGGGGTTCCTCCTGTTGGGTGAAAGGCAGGGTAAAGCAGAATGACACAGAATGGAAAGGCTGGGGTCCAGTGGTGGTGTTCCTCTGATTCCAGGCTTTTAAGGGGCTTTGGTGCTGCATTTTAAATTGACTTAATATAGCACTCATTGAGTGACTGGGCCCCAAAAGGTCTGTCACCATATCTGTGAAGCAAATAATCCATCCTGTCCTGAGCTTGTTTGCCCTAATATCAATTCAGGTATACAATAAATTTTCAGACAAGTGTCTTTAAGTGCTTCACAGACCTTATGAATGAACTTTGATGTTTGACATGAAAAGCAGCATCAGTGAGACTGAGATAGTTAAACAAAGTTATAGCACAACATCATCTATGTAGAAAATGATTCTGAATGGTTTGCAAAATGTAAGGCATTGATGGCAGTTTAGAAAAGAAAACATGACTTTCGATGTAGTTAACTTCTTTAGCAAACACAGGTAAAACTGCTCTACCTTCATGGGCAGTTAGGAAGTTGTTCTACTTTTTGTAAATTGTAAATTGCCTATTATACTTTTAGTACAAGGAACTTTTTTGTAACCCCGTTGAACTTACCCTGAAGCTGATAGCTGGGGCGGAGAGGGTTCTGATGGCAGAATCTCCTCACTCCTCCTCTGGGTTGCCATCTGTCCAAAAATGCTGCTGCTTTCCATGGGGGGTGATGGAGATTGGGATGGATAGCTTGTTGCTGAGGTGCCAAAGGCCATGTGGGAGCGGTAAATAGGACTTGCTCGTCGGCTTCCCTGGACTTGAGCAGGGGAAGAAGAAGGTGAGGATCTTTTTGAAAAGCTAACAGATGAAGGTGGCTGCAGGGTTATTTCAGACATCTCAGGGGGAATGGACGGCTGGACAATGCTAGGACGGGGCCTGGGACGCACTACAATCTCTGGAGAACCCTCATGAGAGCTAATCGGGCTTTGAGTAAGGGGTGAGAGACGGGAAGGCTGGAGTACCACCATGCTGGGTTCCATCCGACGGGGCTGTCTGGGCGTTAGCTCATACCAACGAGTATCCAGGCTTCCAAATGAGCTAGGACCAACAATGTGAGACGCTTGGTCAGGGTAAGGCAATACCGGCACACCCATACCGTGGCTTGTGTGTCTTAGCTGCCCTAGACTCTGTGCCTCTTGCATAGGTAAATGCTTGGCTGGAAGGCCCTGAGGCTTCACTTTGCTGGGAGACTTGCCTAGCCGACTCTTTGGGGCCTCCAGCTGAAGAATACCAGGATAAGAGGGTATATGAATTGAAGCAGGTGGGAGAGCACTAGGAGGGAGAATGAGGGGTGGTGGAAGAGAAGGTTCCCGATGAAATTGCAAAGGGTGGTGGGGTGGGAATATGAAGTGAGGACCCTCAAACGTGGCAAAGGGGAAATCAGGCCGTTGCCAGATATCTGGAGAACGGGATGATGTGTGTGTCAAGGGAAGGGAGCAGCCTGAGACTGCATAGTGCTGAATCTCTCCTTCACTGATTTCCTCTGGTATGGGTGGACGACCAAAAGGCCTCTCAATGTGGTAAGGGGGTGAAGACATTACTGAGCTAAGTGGGCTGGTGTCTGGCATGTAGAAAGGAGGTGGAGGCTCGGGTTCTCCAGGACTGCCCAAATAGCTGCCCAAGTAGAACTGGCCATGGGAAAAGGCTCGAAAATGAGGAGCATCACGGATCTGCCCCATGGCCTGAAGTCGACTGCTTTCCATGATGGTCATCCCTTCAATTGGCCTTTGGAAGCGGGGGCTATAGGCTGGGGGTTGCAAGTAAGACTCCTGGCTGGAAGAAATGGGAGAGATCTGATGGGGTCTGAGAGTTGCCATCATAGGAGGCATGGGACCTGGATCATCATTCTCTTCATCAGACTGTCGAAATTCTGGATAAAGGTCTGATTCTTCCACAAAAGGGAAGCCCTCAATACGCCTAGGCTTGACAGGTGTGTCTATATCATTGAGATCCATGACAAAGCGACCATCTGGCCCACGACTGATTAACTCAATAGGTGTAGTAGCCTCAGCTTCATGTTTAGAGACGCTATATTTCTTGCTAATTATTGCTCTTTTGGTCTTCTTGTATAAGGAAAGCTCCTTCTCCTTGGCAGGACTTTTCTTAGCTCGGGATCCATCCTCAGATGACTCCGATGGAGCTCCCATGGATCGGACACTCTCTGGACTCATCTTTCCAGAAGAAGGTCTAAAGAAAGAAAGATAGGGAAACCATTAGCTTCAGTAACTTTATCAAAATTTATTCTGACAGTATTTCAAAAAGCTTATCATATCATGTATGAAAATAATTTAAGCTTTCCTCAGGTAGGTCTTCTGCTGACATTCTTAAAAGAAGTTAGTGCTAAGGTAGATAATACCTGGTAAGCAAGTACCTGTAGTGCTGCTTATAAAATAGTAACCATTGTTATGAATTTATATTATAACCTCAAGCCAAGTATTCCATACATCAACACAGAGACAATTTTAATCATTTGCCTGACCCAACAGACACTGAAGGAAAAAGGGTATGTGAGTTCCATGCAAATTCATCTATGAAAGCTGCTATATATATTAAAATGTCTTGTGATTAATGAAACTACTTTATCTTGTTTAATTTCTTGGTGGACCTTTCCCGGCAACACTGGGCATCACAAGGCATTACCCATATTCACATACTCATTCACACGTAAGGGTAATTTTGAGTAACCTATCCATCCACTCACATTGTATTGGAGATGAAACTTAAGAACCCAGAGGAATGTCCATTAACATGAACTCAAGATGGAACCAACATGTCACCTACCAAGATATTAACACTTTACTAATTTTACTATTAACAGATTAAGGCCTACTGTACATTGTGTCATTTCTTAGAATTACTGAACTCTGTTGAGTAGCTGTAATGAGTCTCATGCTGATGCTTTAGAGCAAATTATACTCTATATCCAGTTGAAGGAATATTTTCCTTCAGTACTCAGACCTGTAATCCTTAATTTAGATTAACACTATAACTTTCTTTAGGGGCCAGATAAGTTTAATTAATATGAATAAAATGATCTGCCTCTTCTCAATGTTTGAGGAATCTGCTAAGATATATTTTAGTTCATTTAAATCATTCTATTGTTTTGTAACACTAAAATTTTGCTGAGATATACTCAGACTTCAATTTATAATATTATACCTTTATGTTGTGCCTTTCAATCCTTGTGACCGGAAAAAAATAAATAATAATAATTTTTCTTTAGATAATATATCTATATATTCTTTAATATTAACTAACAATATTAATAAAAAAAAACTGTATTTAAATAACTGTTAATTGTGTCTACACTTAACAAATAAACACTCATTTTTAGAAAAACACTATTAGATTCTGGATAAGGAGATTCATTTTATTTCAGTAAACACAATAAAACAATCACCCAGAAAAATAAGGAATATCAGAGCTGCAATTATTTTATTATTAATAGTATCAGCTAAAGCCTTGTTTCTGCTGAATCATTACACTTTGTGCCTGTGCTGGCTGCAGTGACGATGCTGGATTTCCATGGCAACTGCCTACCGACGACCGACATTGAAGTCAGTGATATCATCCATGATTCAAAACACCAGAAAAGGAGAATCTTATTTTCATCAACAATGTTGGATCAGAGCTATCTGCTACTCATTTACATCAGGTCAGAATTGTTTTTTTTTTTTTTGTGAACTAAAACCGTTTCTTAGCTTGACATTTGTCACTTGTGTAATGTCTTACACTTATTATTATTTTTTTAATTAACCCGAATGACAGTGCAGTTTATTTTTATTATGATTGTTATGTATGAGCTTTGTACAGTTACAATAACCACAAATCATCTTCATACATGAGGAAATGCAGCAAAAGCAGATTTACCCACAACATTATGCACATGCTCTTGCAGCTGATTGAGCCAAATGAGGATGTGAATGAGTAAAAGCTACAACTAACCAGAGACTAAAAATGAACAGATGTGATTATTGTAAAGTGTATGAGTCATAACACTTAAAACCTGTTCATAAATTAAAATGAAGGAACTAAAGGTGTTGAAAGAAATAAGAAGCTTATTTGAAATTGACCTGTTTAAATAGGTCAGATTTCCAAGGCAGATACTGCCATTTCACATTTGTGTGTGTGAAATGTGTAACATAATACATTTAAACTGCAAAAGCAATAGTACTTAGCATGAAACATTGGCTCTAGAACAGGCTCAAAGCCTCTACTACTGTACTACATGATAAGGAAGCAGTGTAAACAAGTCAAAATGTGTTTTTTCAATTACCATGTACACATATAAGTGAAATCTGTAAAACATTAAATCACCACAATGATAAATCAAAATAAGATTGCAAAAAAAACAACAAAAAAACTATAAGGGTTTTGATGCAGGAATGTGTGCCACTCGTGGTCAAGCTCTGGTGTGAAGTGCAGTTTTGGTCAGATAGATGCAGCCATTCAGAGGGCGGTCAGCATTGAAATCTGAAAATCTGATATGAACATCATGAGGTTAACACACTAGACAGCTTCACTGCGTCCTCCTAAACTGCAAATAAAATATTTACAGAGTTAAAATTTAATATTATGGAACAGGCTTATACAACAGACTTTATAAAAAAGCATATTTTGACCATAATTGGATTCTCTGCCCATAGCACACTTTCATGCCTCCGATTTAAGAAAACATATGTGTTGTAGAAATGTTTTAATTGCTAGCTGAATATGCTTTCGTCATGCAGTGAACGTCAGGCTTTGATCAAGTTGTTGGTTTCGTGTCATAGTGAAACAGACATAAGCCTAACCAGTTCATTTTGTACTACCAGAAATACCAGCTGGCAAATTATCTGTCCTTCACTGACACTAGTGATGCAGTGAACAAAGTTTCCCAGAATGCCACACACATAGAATGTACAATAGAAGACAAAATTAAAGCATAACATTAATTCATAACACCCTATCCAATAAGCTATTAAAAGTGTAGGAGCTCAAATCAGTATTTATATAATCTCTGTATCTTCTTTATTAAACTGATTTTATATTACACCTTTAATACATTGAAATTTCCAAAGTGGAAAAAGATGGAAATAAAGCAATAAAATATAAAATATAATTTGTACATATCAAAGAAAAAATTAGTATAAAAAATAGTAAAAAAATAAATAATTAAAAATAAAAAAATAAAGATGTAAATAATAATAATAATAACAACAATAATAAAGACAAAAAAGAAAGCAATAACAATAAAACTACAAAAACAATTAATAACATAGTTCATGCTACAGCATTAATAAATAATTAAGTAATGTAAGTAGGAAAGGCTAATAATAAACAGCTAGTTATAAGCTGAAAAGAAAGTGTAAAGGACAATTCTTTTAGCATATTTTGCTTTGTGAACCTGCCAAACGTTTTATAGTAACATACGTCAGATCTTTGCTGCATAATGACTGCAAAAGTCCGTTCCACCAATCTTTTTAGTTTTCATACAAAGAAGAGAACACGAAGAAATCTAGCTCTATGATATACTGTAAAGGCATAATATTGATATACAGTTTAGCCGGCATTTAAAGATGTATGAAGGTCTCAGTCTTGGTCTAATATGATAATATATCAAGAATGTGGTAATATTCTATATTAATATTCTATAATATTAAAAAACAAATGCTGCATTTTTCACAAATTGTAGTTTGTTTGTTGGTTAGGTAGAGAATCCTGTGAGTAGTGCAGTACAGAACAAGAACAACACAAAATCTTTGATCATTTCTTGCCATGCTATAATAGACATAAGGTATCACCTGTGCTATATTCCATAGCAGTTTTAGTAATGTTATTACTAAAATAACTCATTATCTAAACCCAAAACTGTGCAACTTGATCAGGGACGTCCAGAAGCCTGCAGAAATAATAGTACATGGCATGAGGGTATGGAGAAGCAGCAGGCTGGCCAGTGAGAGTCTGTGTTGTGAAAATAACCTAGAGGTTGAAAAGATGCGTGCTGAATGTGGCCTAGAGACGCTCAGCCAGGCAGAATAAGATGGTCCTCGAAGGAGAATAAAAGCTTAGCCCTATATCTCACCCTTACACACTAACTGAGGCATGGAGTTAATCCAGTCAACCTGAATTAACCAGTAATATATGGATGATCTACTGGATATTTAAATAAAAGTGAAGATGTGGTGACTGCATGTACAATCACGCAGAGCAACACTTAAATTAAGCATCCTTTTTTCACTGCATCAGAAAGCAGCTGCTTTAATATACTTTTTATAAAAATGGGTCACATGGCAACTCCATGACCAAGCATCGCCTCCTGCTGGACAAACATAACTCAACAGCTGAGACACCGAAAGGTCAGCACGTTGCTTAGAGCTAGGCATTTGTATGGATGGATGTGAGACAGGCAAACATGAAAAAATAAAGGGCTGAAGCAAGTTCTTTGGCATGTCCGCCCCTACAACCGTGCCCATAGGACATGCGGCCAAGCCGGTGCACGCTCGGCTGCGCAAGGTACAGGCACTCACTGACGGCTTGAAGATGGGCGCCTGAGCCTGCTCTCATCCGTCCCCTCCCACAAGGGCTCTATACCAGGCAGGGGGGTTAGAGGAGCCCTGTGACAGGAAACATAACAAAAAACAGAAGGAAGGGGTGGGGAGCATGAAGGTTGTCAATGATGTTCAGCTTCCATATATCCAAGTCAGGAGGAGTGACAAACACCAAGATGGGAGAGGAAAAAGATTCAACTAAAATACGATCGGAGGGAACTTCAGTCAACTCAACACCATTACCTTTTCAACATGACATGATATTGCTTTCCTAATGGTGAATAAACAAAAATCTCATATTACCTGTACTAGCTTAAAAGCATTTAACAATAGTAGGTTTGTATACTAGTGTGTAATAAAACAGAAAAAAGAAAAGCAGTGTTATACCTCGAAGTAGAATCTTTCAAAGCAGAGTAGAGATTGCACATTTACTATGACAAATTACCATGAGAATTCACGTTTACAGTTGCCGACAGGGGAATCATCCAAATTTGTTTTTCTATTTGCACAAAAAAAATAAATTTTTTTGCTTCTCTGCTATTTCCCAAAAAAATGAAACATACTGTATACGATTCTCCCCTATAGCACAAATGTAATCGAATAATCAAGACACGTTTGCTTGAATATTTGCACTGGAGCTACAACATAACACTGCTGACAAATAAAAAGATTTCCCAAATTAGTGAATCATACACTCAAGGAATGAACAAATGCACTTTTGTCCATTCTTATTGATAAACCAGATGTAAGTGTCCAGTGTACAACTAATAAAGCAAATCTGAGATTTTTCCCAGACTAGAGAAAGAACTTCTAAGAACCTGTATTTTTACCTTAACTTCATTTAAACCTTTAGTTATAAATCAATATGCCGCTCTATATTGACATACTATATGGCCAAGAGTACATGGTCACTTGAACATCACACTCATATATCTCTTCCTGAGACTGTTGCTAAAATGTTGGAAGCACACAACTGTCTCAGATGTCTTTGTATTCCTTTCACCGGATCCAAGAGGCCCAAACCTTGATAAATGCTTCTGTGTATAAAGCAAGGGTCACAAAGACATGGTGTGCCAAGTGCACAGGGCATTGTCCTCAACCCTACTGAACACCTTTTGGATGAATTGCAATACAGACATCATAGCCTGACCTCTGTACCTCTTGTAGCTGCATGAGCACAAATGTCCAAAGATACACTACAAGATCTACCAGAAAGCCTTCCCACAATAGTGGAGGTTATTACAACAAAGAGTGAAGGTTATAACAGCAAATGGGGCCATGTGGACATATTTATGTGACTGACTATTTGTCCACAAAGTTTTGGCCATAAAATATATCAGTTTCGAGTCAAACTAAACCTCTTAGTGAAATTAGCTTGGAAAAATTGCTCATGTAAGTATGATCAGGCCGAAGGCCATTTCTGTATGCGTGTCATCCAGAGCAGGCACTGGCATTATGACAACAAGCTCATTACGGAAAAAAAACGTACAGTCTCTTGAGTAACAGTGCTTAAAAATCAGTCAGCAGTTGTAATCATTTGCAACATATGTGCAATGAGAGAACATCTTGAAGGAATATAAAAAGTGTATTCTTAATTAAAGGATCGTTTCAATCTACCCATAAGGTAAAATAAAAATGTATGCCTTAGAATAACTGACAAATTAGCTCCTTTCATGAAGAGCTCTCATGATAGCATTATGCCATTAAATTCTATGTCAATTCTAATACCAGCACATGGACTTAAACCTCATTTCAATCACAGAAGACTTATGTAACAGCAAAAACATCCTGAATCTGTACTGTACTGAAACACATAAGAACCTTCCCGGAGCTAAATATGGAAAACATTACAGCTTACTACATGACCAGAGATACACTCACTGACCATTTGACCACCTGTACACCTGCTCATCTGTACAACTGAAAATAACTCAAATAATCACACGACAATAGATGACTACAAGGGGTTCTGCTCCTGTCAGCCCAGAACAGGCTAAGGTCTAAAGATCTGGGCATATATTCATGAAACGTCAAAGAGTTGCTCTTGACAAAATAAAAAAATAAAAAAACTCTTATAAAAGTTGTTTTTTTGCCCTTAAAATTACAGACAAGGTCCTAGTAAAGATAAAGGTTATTCATAAGGCATCTTAACCCTTTAAAAAGGGCTCATAAGGCTTAGTTTTATTTTTCAGAGGAGAAAATGGCTGAAAGGTGAAGAGGGAGAAGAAATATATTGTATACATTATTCAATAATAATAGTGAGTTAATATAATAAGATGTTACAGATTAGATTGTGTATATCATATAAGAGATAACACACACAGCTTTGACACAGTGCAGAAATGCCACATATATTGCCATGGCATTTAGAGATAGAGATACACTAACATCTCCGAAACAGAGCCGAAATGCTATAGCATCAGAAATGATATAATTTGTCTCTAGGACATTTCTGTGCTGTGTCAGAGATGTTAACATTTACATTACATTTATTACATTTGTAACATACAGATGTTAGCGCATCTCTAATATGATCGGTTACAAACGTAATCCCTACACGATATAGACTCAAATATCTTAACATAGAGACAAAGTGAAGGCTTATAATAAACCGGGTTTTAAAATTGCTCCCTTTTTTAATTGGACAACCAATCACAGTCTTCAAAAGAATATGTCATACCTAGCAAAGAGGTCAGACAAATATAATAATAATAATAATAATAATAATAATAATAATAATAATAATAATAATAATAATAATAAACCTGCTGATTTAATCCTCTACTTGAACCATTAAAGAGAACTGTATGTAAAAGATCGTATAGACTTTCCTAATGTCCATCTCACTAAGCCTGTCAAAGGGTTACTAAATCATTTATAAATAGCAACACAGCTCCTCATGTTCCAAACATCCAAATACAACAATACTGAAATTCGGTTTCAGCACGTCGTTCACTGTTTCACATCGTGTGCTTTTAATTACACTGCCATGTCTTTGTTAATGATTTGATTCTGTCTCCATCTTTGTCCTGTCACTGGACTGTTGTCCTGTTGTGTTCACCTCTCCTATGTTTATTGTCTTATTGTCTTTCACATCTCTACTTTATTGTGTATTCCATGTTATATCAGGCCCACATGTCAGGAGCAGAAACCTGAGTTGGATGCAAGTACAGTAATTTAAAGTGTTTATACGAGAGAGGCAGGTAGATCAATCCAAACATGAGGGCAAACCGAGAAAGGGAAACAGGTAGAGGTGATGCAATAGGCAAATAAGGTGACCATGTTATTAACTGGGTAACAGCTTTGTATAAACAGCCAGTAAACACTGAAATATACTCCACACAGAACAAAGACACACGAGGAGACGACCAATGGCAATACAAGGGTGGAGACAGGACATGAATCTAAACAAACCACATGGCGCAAAGCAAACAAACACATGACCGACACTCAGGAGTGTTTCCTGACACCAAGCTGTCTTTCACATTTTGTACTCCTGTTTTTAACCCTTGCCTTGTCTTCCAGTCATCTGATTACCCTTGTTTATAACTGCATGTAAATAACAAATCTCATATTGTCTTAAATACAATTTACTACATGCAGAATGTTAACAAAGTAACCCAGAAAGCAAGCAGGTACGTCAACTGATGTTTGTTAAATGTAACATAATACACCTGTACTGCCTGTTTATTTAGTTAATAACTATATGTTAATGTTCTATACATGTTACTTTGTTAAGGTTTGACAGTTTGAAGTTCATGATTTTGTTCAGTAATGTGTTGAATGATGTCAGTCAAGGCAACCTTAATGAACAGCATTAACAAAATTGCGCCTCAAAGAAATGAACGCCGTGACCACTTTATGTGAGTTACTGGTTTCTCTCTGACCAGTGATTAGTTTGAGAGAAGCTGGAACTGACTGGAGGTGTGTCAGGTTCCTGCACTGGGACACACTACTCATTACATTAGCAGAGACTGAGGAAAGAGGTGGAAGATTAAGTGGTTACTTACGGAGTCTCCACGCTTTTTCTGGTGTGTGTTATTGAAAGAGGGGGATCTATTTAAAAAAGGCAAGACCAAAGACAAAAGAAGAAAACACAAAAGGAGATAAGTAAATATTTCATCAGGAATGATAGAAATACAGCCATAAGATGTGACACCTCCAATATGTATTGTATATGAATTGGATTCTTTGCTTAAGGATAAGCTACGAGAATCATTGATTTTTTTTTTAAAGGAGTTTTGCTTTATTTATGGTAGTCTTGCCTTCTGACAAGGTTTCATAGCACAGAGCATTTAGATCGTTTAATCTGATTAGTCAGAAATATTTTTATTTTAAATAACAGATAGGATAATACATTTTATAAGGAGGATTTATTGAGCATATACGGAAGGAGTCTGCACATAACAGCACATAACAGTTAGCAGTAAAGCTTTAACTTTAACGTTTTTTTTTTGGGACCTGACATGACAAAGTGCATTTCTGTTATTATATTGAATTATTATTATACTGCATTAATAATAATAATAATAATAATAATAATAATAATAATAACAACAACAACAACAACAACAACAACACAACAATAATGATAATAATAACGATGATAATAATAATTATTATTATTATCATCGTTATTAGTATCATTATTGTTGTTGTTGTTATTATTATTATTATTATTATTATTAACAAATTCAATAGAGAAATGGGTGAAAAGATAAATGTAACTCAAACATTTTTGTTTATCATTAATTAAAAATTATAAATATTAGAAAATCTATCTATCTATCTATCTATCTATCTATCTATCTATCTATCTATCTATCTATCTATCTATCTATCTATCTATCTATCTATCTATCTATCCTCCTGTCTACCTTATCTGTCTTAAGATAGGTAAATATACTGTATAGACATAGATAAAGATAGGTTTATCCTATGGTCTGTATTGGAATCGCACTCTCAATGGAAACTAACAGACATTATTCTACAATTGTCATCTATATTGTCATCACTGCACACATCATACCACAACACTACCATCACAGTGTTTAAGTTCTGTACAGAGTTTGTAGTGTGGGCGAGTGTGTGTTTGATGAGTAGTGAGTAATGAGTGTGTTCCAGTGTAAATCACAGGCCTGAATGTGATGGGAAAAACCGCGTGACCCGTGAGGGTGCCACTCACCTCGTCGCCTCTTGAGTTTGCGTCGCCGCTGCTTGTTGACGAAGCAGACTGCCAGTGTACTGAAGAGGATGGCCGCCGCCAGGAAGCAGATGGTGGCCACGATGCCCGCCACCACCGGCCGCGCCAGCCCCTCGTCTGCCACGTCTGGCGGTGGGAAGAAGTCTGACGCATACAAAGGGCAGTCTTAGGACAAACACGCTGGGAGAGTACATAGAGACAGCAAGTAAATACTGTCCTATACTTTAATACTTGAATTTATCATGTTGTCTATTTTAGTGTAGTTTTATAGGATGGATTTTCATAGTGAGGATTGTAAGGATTTATTGAAAACTTGAGAAATGAAAATATAGACAGCAAACAATAAACTTGAGTAGTGCATGTTACAGCAAATCCTTGGCACTCTGCAGCAAAAACAGATCCTTCACAGAACAGTTATTTCATAAAAGTCAGACGTTTATCAACCTCGAATTGAGAATAAATAGGCTTTTAGCATAATGTGCTTATTTTGCCTCGAATGGACCATTACCATAATTATAGTACTTGAATCATGTAATTAGAAGCTGAATAATGAATAATTCTGGGGTTTTGTGAGCATTAGGCAAAATGTAACCCGTTTTGTTAAACTCTCAAACATATTTACATTATTTATGGCAAGACATTAAAGAATCATATTGTCCTGATCCTATATTGAATATACTGTATAATATAATCATTCTTTTAGTAAAACAGCATACAGTTTTACACAGGTATTATCCTAAATGATACATAATTTCCATTTCTAATATCTCTTGAACTCAGACTAACTGCTGCTTGATCCAAGGCTTGAACTGTGTTTTTATTATAGATCCATCCCAAATCACATACTTACCACTATTCTGTGCCCTTTTGTAGTATAAACAGTGTGAGTAGTGTTCACACTGAAAATTTCAACAAGAAGAAGTGCATTTTAAGTACCTGGATGATAATCTTATTTAACTGAAAGCAAAATGTGTGGAATGCTTGACATTTCATGCCTTGCTTATTTAAAAGTGTATATAATATATAAAATGTGTGGGATTTCTAGGCACTAAATAAGACGTGTATGTGTTGTGTTCCATTAAAGACTATAAAACCTTTCTAAAATACATACACGTGATGGTAGAGTACACGGCGCATAATTTAAGTGTATAGTGTGTGTAGTATGTCATTTGGGACACAGCATATCGTTGATCACTTTGTCTCTTGTGGGTGTGTAGAGCCTGTTGTTGCTGTCGATCATGTGCGTACAATGAGCTAGTCGATAAAAGAAGGCACTAATCAGGGTTAAACTGTTTGTTTGATTTACATTTAATGTGTTAGGCTTTGAACTAGCTTTATTTGACAGCAAAGTAAGCTACACTACATAAACTACAACCAGCAATCTCTGCTATATCCTTCCAAGCGCCTCAAATTTCTTCATGTCTCTGAAAGACCCTATACGTAATTCTATGCTTTTCTGGCCTGTTTGGATAATATCCATACTTAGATAAAAAAAGAAGTTGTTTGAGATCATTCCCATACTGTACATTAGCAATATTAGTCTTGTAACTCAAAAACTACAAGGCTAATGTTGCTAACGTGTGGCAACTGAGCCTTATTCCTCAGTGGACTATGATCATATGATTCTCCATAACCCCAGAAAGACATATTATGGTAAATAAAACAACAACTAAACAAACCAAAAACAATCAATTACACTTGTTTCCCAACAAAAAAATGTTTCCCTTTTATTTTGGAAAACTATACAGTGGTTATGTGAATAACATTGTGTGTTGGCATTTTTGAAATATGATTTAAGCAAATATCTCTTCTGTGAGAACACAAGAAAAGGCTGAATTGCAGATGAATATTTGAATCCAAATTGTTGTAGTGCAGCATTATATCCAGCAGGTGGCAGTACAGTATCACTAAAATCTGCAGATGTATCTAATTTGCATTTTACTTGGCATTGAATCTGTAGTAAAGTACAGAGAGGAAGTGAACACTTCCACTAACCTGTACTGGAGACACCAACTACATTACTGGGTTCACTGATGAGGTCCTCCATGACTGCCATAACTCTGAACTCATACCATACCTCCTGTAAACACACAGTCCAGGTGTTAATCTTAAATCTGATATCACACAAGGGAACAAAAACATTTAAAACAGTTTCCTATGTCACTGGGATCAAATGTCTCTGTGAATCTTCAGTATTTACTGAGGAAAAGTCTACAAATGAGGAAACAGGCTAAATTAAAGGAGTGGGTTGTGGTGGATTCAGAGTCTATCCTCAGGACACTGGGCATGAGGCTGAAGTACACTTTAAATAGGACATTCTGTCACAGAGTATTACATATGTTCACACATGCTTATTCACATCTACGGACAATTTACTGTAGCCAGTCCACTTACTGATTTGCTTATAGGAGTTGGGAGGAAACTGCAAAAACCGAAGGAAACAAACAGTGACCTGGGCTGAGGATTAATCCATCGAGCTTCAGCCCGATAATAATAATTATTATTAGAATAATAATGCACAATTCAAAACACAATAGAGGAAGAATAAATAATTTGAACATATGTAAATTGTGTGAGAATACTAAAAGAAAGAATAAGAAAAATTAAAAGTTACATAAACAGACGAGAAAAGTAACTGCAAGTAAGTAAGTAAGATAGGATGAATTTAAATAATTAGTTTTAAGGGAAAAATGAGCTGATTTTTTATTTTGTTTTCATGTGTTTCAAATGAGGATAAAAGGTGCAAACATGGTAAGAATGAGCCATAGTTTTAAAACAGCCCAAGACCCTTTTATGAGGATAGTTTTGTAATTGTAATTTACCACTAAAGCCTTTTAAACTTCATCCCAGGACCTTCAGAGTGACAAGAAGCCTTTATGGATCTCCCCAGTGAGGAATATACAGCAAGTAAGCACTATGTAAATATGCTGTGTGACAAAGCAACTTAAAAAAAGGATGATTTTGCACTTTCTCTAGACAGGGCTGAGAAATGAACTGCAAATACCTCTTTATAGGATCTTGCAATGTCGATTGTTCTGTCAGCTAACATCAGTCATGTTTTTACCTGAATCAGATCTCTGGCCAACAGCTCCGTTTCTCCTGCAGGGATTGCATCATCCAGGACTTCCCACCTCTCTCCAAGACGGAACTCCATGATGTAATGATCGATCGGTGACGTGTGATTGGCTGGAGGGATCCACGTTAGCAGGACTCCCTGTTGTGTCCGGTTGGCTGTGAGGCACCGTGGTGGGGTAAGCAGCACCAGAGGTTCGGGGGTACTTATAGGAAATACTGTGTGAACAAAAACATGGTGTGTTTAAACCCCTAATTAACATGTGATCTCTTTCAAGTAGGTCTATAGAGGTGTACGAGTGTTGAACTAAACCACCAAATCTGTTAGTGAGTTTTTTAGCATGACACAAAATTACATTCGGATATTTTAAGGATCTGTTTTACTGAGTACAAGGAAGCAAGGACCTTTACTAATGGCAGTCAATACTGCAAACTTTGTAATTTAATGCAACTGCAAGTTACAACAAAAGAAGTCATTCAGTATTTCTGTAGAAGAATCTGTGCCCATCAGGCATATGGTGCGCTATGTAGGATCTATCTTCGATCCCTTTGTTATGAGCATATTTTATATAGTAAATATGAAGTCATGTGAAAGTTCTTTATACTTAATATTAAGAATCATACTTAATACTTAATGATTTTTGCAGGTACTTTATAAAATGCCCACCTAGAGTGTTCACAGTGACGACCTCACTGAAGGGGCCCGTGCCCAGCTTGTTTTGCGCCAGGACGCTGAACTGGTAGGCCGTCTCAGACTCCAGGCCCTGCATCAGCAGCCAGTGCTGTCCACTTGGCACAGGCATGGAGAGCCAGTCATGCGAACCTAGCTGCTCTCTCTTCACCCTACAGGGGGAGCCACATGTGCAGGGAAAAAGGAGTTTAGCTCTGAACCTTCACACACAAACAGACTCCGGCACACACCTCCTCAGATATCGATCGCCATGTCACTCACTGTATTGATGAAAGCGTTGCCTGAAGCTAGACAAAAAGACAGGGTCTATTTAGCTTAGGGTAAGTGCAAAGGAATTTGCCAGATTTCTAACAGAGCAACAACAGCATGCATCTGCCAGTGCCTTACAAAATACTTCTTCATATTGTAAGTGCCTTACATAAAGCCTTGCTCTTTCAATTAGGAGTGTCCTTGGGATGAGCTAGAACAGTAAGTGATTTGTGCATTAGAACAATATTCAGAACAAGTGCGTTAATGCAAATTAGGGTCAGTCGTGGAATTCTAAGCGCTGTTACTGATAGCAAGTAAACACAGTTATAAATCTGGTTGACAGACATTCATGGAGAACTCTGAATGCGTGTATGATGGGGCCAAGGGCCCAGGAACAGACATGAATCAAAGTGTGCTTACTATGCGCTTACTGACAGCGTGCTCAGCTCTGATATACTGTCTGCCGTGTTCATGGATCAGAGTCTTATTTCACTAGCCGAACCACGGTCATTCATCCGGGAGAGTAAGGAGAAGGAGAGAAAGTGATGAGATCTCAGCAACACAGATATATTAATACTACTGCTGAACACACAGTATGCATACCTGTCAGCTATGTCATTAAAACCACTGACAGGTGTAGTGAATGACATTGATTATATTTTAGCTATATATAAAGGAAAGTTGATGTGTCCTTGGGGAGCAGGAAAATTCAAGGGCCAAAGTTTAATGGCTAGACAACTGATCAGGGCAACTCCAACTGGTGAGAGGTTAATGGGTGCCCAAGGCTCACTGTGTATGGGAACGAGGGATATCCCGCCTGGTCCGATCCCACAGAAGAGCAACTGTAGCACAGATTGCTATAAAGGTTAATGCTGGCTATTATACAAAGGTGTCAGGACACACAATCAGTTAGATTGCTAGGCACAAACCTGCCCAGTGGGCTAACAAAACAATTCAGGCTAAAAAATATCAATTGTTGACAAAGAAATCTGAAAAACTACATTACACACAAAATGCATTTGTTCCTTTTTCCTATTTTAGAGTGAGTCATTTCAGTGTACGAGTTACTCACCCCACCACAGGGGTCAGCTATCAATGCTTTTCTGATGTACCGGAAGTGACAACAACATGCCAAGTGCCTACATCAATAGGTCTGCCGTGGTCTGCTGTGGAGAGCCACAGAGGGCATCTTTAAAGGTTAGAGAGGAAGGCTATTCACACAGAACCTTTAAAGTATGAGTCATTGAGTTTCTCTTTTCCACCAACACCTTTAGTCAGTTCTTGGCAATGGTCTGCGCTCAGTAGGGCACCTGCTGCTTACAAATCAGGCCAGGATATGCCAGAGCCAGAATGAGGCAGAAAGGTGAACAGAACACAGCTCGCAGTTAGAAGGACGAACACTCTAACCTCTTCCCTGAAGCTGCTCTTTTAGCTTAAGGCATGGGGCTGTGGCATGATGCCACATAAACAGCTGCTCAAGGAAGCAAAAGTGCCTTTATATATGTTTGTACGAGTGTGTTTGTAATTATTCTGCATTGTTGGAAGGACTCAGAGACTAGGTGTGTGGTCTTAATCTGATTGGAGGTGAGAGCATGCAGAGTGAATACTGATGTTGTCCTCAGTCAGTGCCTATGACTGACCCTTAAACACACACAATCACTTACATCCAGCAGGAATAGCCTTCCAAAGCATTCCTGTCCTTCACATTACTCCACACTCCTTATATTTGTTTCCCGGATCATTCGGCTTATCAAGATTTTGGTGGTAAATGTCACTTTAAAACTGCAGTGTGCTTGTTAAATACAGCATTGTGGATTTAAATATTATAAAACAGGATGGTTATAAACGACTGGCAAAATAGACACATTATTTATATATATATATTTATTTCATATTTGCGTGAGTAAAGAGGGTGTCTTGGTTTGCTGCATGAACACTATTATGGAAAGTTCATTCTGGGGTTCTAATAGATATAAAGAGCACATCATAGTGTATTTAAAGAGATACTATTAGCCATATATGATGAGCAGCCATCAAAACTTTATCGAGAGCATAAGAACTAAGGAGCATACTTCACTTATTTATCATCCCTGCTTAAACCCACAAAAACAAATTTGCAAGTGAAGTGCACTGTGAAGCAAGTTTTCATTCTATAGGAAAGAAAGGACACAGAGCTATAGAATGGTGATATTCGTGTTGAATATCGTTGGTGACTGCAGCAGGGTGGGAGCAGAGCCGGGGGGCAAGCGCAGGCAGCAGGCACGGGATAGAGAGCAAGAAGAAATGGAGGCATGTCAGCCACGAAGCGTGCTGCTACTTAATTAAGCCCAGGCAACAGCTTGGCTAGATGGATCTGGTCATTCCCAGGGCAAAAGACATTAAAGAACCTCATAATCTCTTCTAGCACATGATCTACTTTTTGACTGTAATGCAAATAATACAGATATGACATTACTTTTTTAATATCCCAGGTTTACTGTTGAAATGTCATTTATTTCTGCTATACTTACATACTCGAAGGTACGGCTTCAGTTATGTAGAAGAACTTGTGGGTTTCACTGAATTGTGAAAGAAGTCTGAACGTTAATGTTAAATTCATGCATTTCTGCAAAAAAGTATTTTGATAATATTACAACTGGATAGAGAAACCTTGTCTGGGTCATTCAGACCTGAGCTACACTAAGGTTTGTGGATACCAGAACATCACACTCAAATATGCTTTTTGAATCCTATTCCCAGATTTAGCTGTTACAATATCCTCCACTGTTCTGGGAACGCTTTAGTACATTTTGGAGTGTGGCTGTGGGGAATTGTGTACAGCCAGATTAGTCAGTCAGGAGTCCTGTGGTGGAATCGGGCATTCCGCTTAATCCTGAGAAGTCAGGGCTCGGTGCAGGTAATTCGAGATGTTTCACTCTAACCGTGGTAAACCAAGTCTTCTTGGAGTTTTGTGTACAGGAGCATTGTCATGCTGGAGCAGGTTTGGAAGCAAACTGTATATCTAATACATACACAGATATTTTATACAATTGCGCGCTTCCAATTTTGGGGAAGAACCACATATGAGTGTGATGGTCAAGTGTCCACAAACAGGTTGGCCATATAGCATATGTAAATAGATGCTTCTGATCAGATATACATTACATCGGGGCTACCTGATGTTTCTTGGGAAAACATGGTGTGTTCAGATGAACACACGTACTGTAGTAATCACTTATTTATTTTTGAGCATGGTTTAAAAACCTCTTTGTGAGAAATTGTTGTTCCTACTGGCTAGGCATATGGCACAGGACTTCTCCGAAAGCCCCCCAAATAACCTGCATCTGTTATTACTTTTCACTGGGAGATAGTGCTTAACGGCAAGAATAATTGCACACTATCCTTCTCTTCCTAATACGGTGATTTGTATGCAGAACGACACCATCAGGGGTCGTGTTAGGCCGTTCTCTCTGACACAGCTTTACGGTTATGCACCGTTGGTGAATGGTGATCCTGTTGCCAGAAATCATGGCTGGCACTGGACTGCCTGAAATGACCCAGCATTTTATTATTGTTGCAGTTCTGTAAAACCCAAATTGACTAGTGTGATTACACTCATAATGTGCAATCACCATAGTAAGCTTGGAAAACTAAATTGTCAGACTATTTCATTTATATTCTGTCAATTGAAATTTGATCGAGTGGGTATAATTACTTAAATGTACTAATCCAATTCTGCCAATGCACACTCTATGGATTACCTACAGTATGTCGACCCCCATTCAACACCAGCATCCGTTCATTAGCGAAACTCAAGGCTCATATGTAGCAAACCTCTCAGAGCCAGAGAGCTGATCAAGGATCACTTTTGCCCACTCCTGGAAAACGATCCTGGATGAGCACTCTTACCCGATGGAAAAAGTTAGGAAAGGAAGCAAAAAAGCAAAGCATGCTGGGATCACTCACACATGGCCGTACCAGACTGAGAATGTCTGCTCAAAGCCGCCGTCGTAGCCTGGCTCCCATGAGACGTTGGCCGAGGTCGTCGAGACCGAAACGTGGATGTTTTTGGGGGCGTGAGGGCTTGTGCCTGTGGGGAGTGAACAGTGTCAAAACAGACTCTTAGAAACAGACACATCGGCAATAACACTGATGAAAGTTAAAAATGACTAGAGTTCCCTGACTTATATGACAAAACTGAGAATATTTTCTTTAAACAGATTATCTATCTCTCTATATACTGTATATATATAATAGATAAGTGGCAAAGTTAAGAGACAAGCTGGCCGAGTGAGCAGGTGTTAAACCCCAGCAAACTGTCAGGTTAAATACTGCCGGGCATGCTATTCAGAGTTCTCACCACAGTGCTCTATCTATTTGCATTTATAAGCACATTGTACCACCAACAAGACCACAGGGCAGCAGAGTGAAAGCCTGGCTCCTGCCCATGAAGCAACCTCAGCTTTGTGTAGTACTCCCTCCAAGACCCCCAAAAAACTCTCACAGGTCAAATTAGACTTGTTTGCAAACTTGTATACACTTTCAGCTAAAGTAAACACTTACTCATCTGCAATATTCAAATGAAAATGCTGTGCACCGCTGACCCGGCAAATTGCTCCTGTGAGGAGGAACAGTTTACAAACTGAGCTTTTGGCTCCTCTAACAATGTGGATACAACAAACCCACCTTCAAAGAAAGTGAAATAAAAACAAAAAACAGGCTGTACTCTACACAATCTTGATCATCACACAAGAAATGCAACGTTAGCCCACACTGTACGTCATTTGCTTGAGTCACTGGACGTGCTGGCTCTTACCGATTACGAGGAGGCGCGTGCTGGCAGTGATGCTCGTGGCAACATTGGAAGCGACACACTCCCACTCCCCATGGTCCTCCTTGCTGAGAGATTTGAACTGTAAGCTGCCTCTTGGTAGGACGTTGTGCTTGCCCCTGCTGGGCTTCCCTACCTTTGCCAGAGAGAGAGAGATCAAGAAAGAGAGACAGAGAGAGAACAAGCATACAAGAGAAAAGTCAAGAAGAAGAAGAAAGGGAAAGGAAAGAAAAGGAGAAGAAGAACCGTTTCATCACATTGAATGAGTTACAATGTCATTGAGAGATCGGAGCAGAAATGGCAGAGATTGCTGCACTTGGAAAAATAAGATAACTTTCTTATTTTACAGACAACTTTCTGAAGGGACTTTTTGAATAATGTTACCTTCCTCCATGTTATGTTGGGGAATGGGTCTCCTTCTGCCTCACAGGGGATGACAAGCTCTCTTCCTGCTTCCTGTCTGTACTCTCCGCCTGGAACCACCAGAAACTTAGGGGGATCCTACACATGAACAGAGTGCATTAGAGTAAAATCTGCGTTTTGGAAGGCATGCAAGTATACAGCAAGAGCCGAGAGACACCATTATTGTATAGTGGATGATCAAGGTGGATCAAATCAGGTAATATCAAGGGGTAAACAGGTGAGTACCATGGAGCCACAAATGATTTAATGACAAAGGGTTAGAATATTTTTAACTGGATGTATAGATGGTGACAACATAGTGCATAGATCAGGGACACAGATTAAGTAATGACAAATGTATGCAGATTAAGCTATGAATCAGGAATGCACACTGAGATATAGCACAGGGGTGCAGATGGAGAACCCACACAGACACACAGATCAAGTAATGACACAGATCCAGATTGAGTAATGACACCAGGGCACAGATGACATCCACAGTGCAGATTAGATAATAAACAAAGAATGTACTAGCACTACATGTTCTTGAAGTATGCGAGAATGGACATAGGTACGTATGTGAGTACCTTTAGCACCAAGGGGGCGGAAGGGGACTGTCCCATGGTACCCAGGGCGTTGTAAGGCACGCAGGCGTAGGTGCCAAGAGAGTCCTCTGTCACCTCAGCCACTCGAATGCTCCCATCCTCCATTTGGCTCCAGCCAGGATACTGAAACAGAAAGTATAATTCCATTACTCCAAACACGTAAAGGAGTAACATTAGAACAGAGATTAAACAGAGATAAATGATTAAATATGCACATTTCCAAAATACAATAATAATATTCACATTCTCTGAATCAGCAGTGAATCATCCGCCTTTGAAAAAATGATACAGGAGATCAGTACTAAACTCTGAGTCAATCCCACTTCACACAGTGTGCGTGAAAAGTATCTAATTATTCCTAATGCCTGGTTCTACAATGTATGGCTTTGGTTGAGCATAATGCCTATGAGACTAATGCCTATGAGACTAACCTTCTCTATCCGGAGAGGCAGACCGTCTTTTTTCCACTTCACTGAAGTGACAGGTGGGTTGGCATCCACCGGGCAGCGGATGTACCCCGGCAGTCCGATGGCCACATAAATGACGGGTGGCATGTTCACCACACGGGCAGGGTCTGGTAAATGCATATATAGGTGGAGCAATAAAGTGAGAATGAGAAGGAAATTTGCTTTGCTATTGAGAGAAAGTCGGATGTAAGCAGTCATTAAGCACTAAACCCCTGGTAGCTCTAATGGTGGGTTATTTGCTGTTGCCATTCATTGTGCCGGACAATTAATCAACATTAATTGTAATGGATTTGCACATTTTTGGTAAAAAAAAACAAAATGAATCTTTAGCCAAGAAGTTTTTTATATTTCAAGTCAAAGGTACTAGTCCTGAAATGCGTCATTTGACATATCCTCTGATGATATCGCTAACACTACTATAGTACTGGTTTGAAATAAAAAGTGGAATTGTATTTTGGTGAACACGGACAAGTAGAGCGAAAAACAGCGTGCAACATCCCAGTGAGGTTATAAGAAACACAGGCACTCTTGGAACACATCTCCACCAATCAAATTAGTGGACCAGAACTAACTGCTGTATAATGATAAAGAGACAAATGAATAACAAATACCGTCATGTTTTAAAACCAGTCATGCCTGATAGAATAGAAAGCAGATTACAGACTAGCAAACAAAGAGAAGTACAACAGAATCTCTTAAACTGTGTCGTGTTTTATATCTAAAATATCTTTTCGCTAATACAGTGCCTTTTTCAATCACAAAAACCCTTTACAAAGTCCGACAAGAAGCAATCACCACACACAAAGTCACTGATCACTTCACAGGAGGAAATAAGACGAATCACACGGTGAATCAGAATACACAAACAGCTATGAAATTGAGCACTGAAAGGGAGGATAAAAAGAGAAAAAAGTACACAATAAGAATCCATTTCGCATACCATACATGATCATGATTCGGTAAAAGTTTAAGTGATCATTAGTTCAGCTGCTTAGTTAAATCTTATAAGCTTCTTGAGGCAGGAAACTACTTGGTTTCAGATTTTCATACTGATCTGATCATTTTACACAGTCCCATTGCCACACATCAGATATAAATGTTAACTTTTGAAAAAGTTTATTACAGAATTATACACGCAATCACCAAGTTCACTTTATTTCTTGTCTTATTCGCATTGGTTGCGATACTAACTATGCAAGTCAACCAAGCTGACAACCAAAACGGAGAACTTGCGATAGATTATGTTATGTTGTAGAAAATGAGCATTGTCTAGTTATTGTTCTGAACATATTGTTCTGTGGTTCTACAGAAAGTAATCACACCACATTACTGCTCTACATCCAGGCTCTCTCCTGCTATAATTCTGGTTTTCTTCCCGGTTTTTCTAGTTCCTAATGTCAAGAAGTGCCTCAAATGGAATGATAGATTTTTAAAAAATCTGATTTGATCTCATTTTCACATGAAATCTGATTTGTTTGCTCAACCTGACTGGTATGTGCAGAGTTCTGGAGGTCTTTTATCAGTCATTTTGAATATGGTTAGAAAAAGAAATTGCAGATATGGCAAACAAATCAGACTTCATGACTCGACATGGCCAATGTAGCTCAAATTCTCATTTAATATGATTTTTTTTTTCTGTCACGGACAAACATTGGTGGCAAATGAAATATAATGGAAAAAAAGAATTGGGTAACATTTATCTGCAATGTGACTATGGTTGTACCACATGAAGTTCTCACTGCCCTTCAGTTCACACCTCCCAACAGCCTAGTGAATCTCTTTGGTGTGAATACTTTGAAGAACTCCACTGATCCGTCTTTATTCTTGGCAAAGTGCCTGGTTCTATTCTTATCAGATGTGGAAGACGGGGGGGTGGACGAGTGAAGAGAAGGAGAAGCCAGAATAAACAGTACACGGGGAGAAAAGAAGAGAGGACAGGAATAAGAAGTTGAGGAATATAAGTGTGGGCTAAATGTAGCAGTCAGTGTGGAGTGCAGTGCTGCCAGTCGTCTATTGGGGTCGCCAGCACCCACGCTGTTACTGCTGCCAAGCGTCTGCAGGTGACGTCACTGCAGAGAAGAGGGTTTCCACATAGGATGATGTCACCCCTATCTACATCTCCCCCTCCTGTCTCTTTTTTCTCCACATGTGCATGGTGTCCACACTGCTGGTTTCTGAGACCAGTTTGGCGTGGTTGGTCTGAGCTGACAACAACCCAAAAGACAGATGGATATGAAGATTGGTGAAGATAAACCTGGGCTCATCATTAAAGTGTCACTCGCTGCAGAACACCTCCGTTTTTTTCAAAGCTACATGGGATTCTCCAAAAAAAAAAAACACACCTTAAGCTGTTTAGGTTTTCAATAAGATGACCAGGAGGGAGCTGTTGCTAACGCTAAAGAAATCTATGCTATTGGATTAATGATTAGCCTTTTAAGCATGAAAGATTGAGGGAGGATGAGCTCTGGGCAGAGTGTGCTCTCTCTCTCACTCTCATTCTCGGCCTCAGCTCAGCTAAACTATGATGTAATCCCTTTTCACTCTCTCTCTCTCTTTCCAAACCAACACAAGCCAATCTCACACTGGAGACTGAAGTTCAAAATGTCTGTTGCCTTGGATACCAGTCACCACCAATAGCATGTCTCTTCTGGACATTTCCAGTGCTCGCTTGTCCAAATAGTCACCACGCCATCTTTGCATAAGCTTCAGGCACAAAAGCTTCCTGCAGCGATTGACCAAATCACAGAAGTCCTCTACACATGTCCATCAGTGTGGCGCACATGAGCCATGACTGACTGGTCGTCTGACTTATGGACTCAAGGTCACTGTTTCAAATCAAGCCCAGACTCCAGGGAATGAAAGAGTCATTCCAATCTGCAGGCTGCAAATAGAAAGTGGTGGGCTGTAGCAAAAAGGCCAGTGTGGGGACAATGACAGGGGTAACCTCTGTGCAGCTGCTACACAGTGTACATAAGATCTAATCAAGTGGTGGCTATATAATAAGCAAAAAAAAAATGCTAAAACATCTGAACATTCAGCAAATGACATTCAAAAATGGTTAGCAAAATGGCTTTTCTCCTTCATGTAGACTTTCTTATAGAGTCAGTGATTAGGGACAATTGTTTGGCAGGCTGTAAAGATGACGTCAGTCATGTGCAGCTTGTGATCAAGTACTGTTACCACTTGTAGACTGCATAGAGGTTCATTTGCGGATGAATATAAATGTATAATAACAACAAATGCGTCTGAGCAATGTGGCTGGCGTGACTCACATTGCACTGTCAGGTATGCTGACGCAGTGGGGGGCCGACCAAGGCTATTACTGGGGCTGCAAGTGTACTTCCCAGCATCCTCTGGCTTCACCTGGGCAATGATGAGGGAGCCATCAATCAGAATGCTCACTCTGCGCTTTAGATCGCTGGAGAAAGAAAAAGAAAAATGACAAAAAAAATTCAGTAAAATTGACATTACTGTACTGGAAAATAGACTCATGTCAATCAAAATCTCAAAACAAATCAGCCAAAACACGACTGATATCCAGTGTTTATTTCTATTAATACGTTTATATAATGGAATCTTTCTACTGCATCTTTGTATGCTTGTTTCAAACCACACTATTAAAGTCTCGTGATCATTTGTTTCTAAAAGTAATGGTTTTGCAATACTTTATACCTCATTGCTCTTGCATTCTCAAATCTAACTGGTCAGAAGGCATCGATTAATGTTCTTTAACTGCAGCTCTGACCATAGTTCCGTTACTAACAGGTTTCAATGAATGAACTCTTTTCAATAATGTTTTCTGTGAGACGTATATTTATGTTTATTACTGTATATGGGCCACTGTCGTCGATTTGTAACAGTCAGAGCTACGGCTGTAACTTTAAGTGGTTCTGCAGTGTCGAGACAATCTGCAGGTTTTATTTCCATATCTTTGTAAATCATTATTTACATTACATGCAGTCATTTTAAAGATGATGGACTTTTTAAAGATTGCTGTGGTAGAAGATAATTAAAACGAATGACTTAATTACACCAAACAACGGTTGATTGTTTTTTTTGTAACCTTGCGTGTGATACTAAATTATCCTTGGCCAAAAAACCCCCAAAACAATAAAATAATAATAAAACTGTTACCTAGAGTGGCTACCCACAAAACACTACAATGTTTGTCTTTATTTTATTGATTACAGTAAGTCATTCTGTGTCCTGAATCATTTTGGTAAGACTCTGTGACTGTACTTTAAGAACAGGAAGAAGTTTTAGGAAGATATTTCCTGTACATCGGGCGATATTTCGGATGAAACAGACTCATTGTTATCTACATTATTCTCCCAGATATGATATAGTACGATATAGCATACATATCTGTAAAGATATGTTCCATGATTCTTTATTTAGGGTGAGTTTAAAACCTTATGATTTTCCAATCTTTTTTTTTTTTAACCAATCCTAGAAGCACCAGCTGGGAAATCCTGAAAGGAGTGCTGGGAAAGCTAAAACAGACAGCTGAGTGAGTTTTATTCATGCCTCAGCTTTCTGTCACTCTCCAGCACTGTGCTTCCCGCAGAGCAACAAAAAGGCATAAAATCCTTTTTTTTGTATGGCATATATTGTACAGGCTGGCCATGCATGAGGGAGTTTAGGATAGCTCCATGCTACACTACTTATAATCAGTGCTAGTGAAGCACATGATGACACAAGCTCTATGCTGTCAAGAGGTGCAAGAAGAAGGGATTTCAGGATGTCTGAGTACTGAGCAATCTCATTCTCAGACAGAGATCAGACTGGTCAATAAAGATCAGCCAAAGAACAGAAATGAGCTCAGACTGGTATCACACCTGGATCACTCCCTACTCAAGTTGTAAATCAGAGCAAGCTCAGACTGAGATCAAACCCAGCGCAGTGTTTATCCTTTAATTCTGTTTTAATAGAAAAATGACTGTGATTCAGAATAGAAGCTTTCGTTATCGTACTCTAGCATTAGAGTGATTTGTGAATAGCCATCAATAAAGCATTTTTTTCTGTTTGCAGAAAGACATCTTATAATATATATATAAATATTTTTTTTTTGATGGACAGATGTTCGAGTTTGCTTTCCAAACATTCTCAAGATGTGATGTGATGTGATGAACAGCCTACTGTAACTGTCTGTATCTGCAGAACATTTCCTAATTCTTCATTTCCTTGAGAGTTAAGTGAAATCCAGCCCTTTGTACATTCTCAGCATCTGGAAAACTCAGTGGTTAGATTGAGAGATGTCGGCTTATGAGAAGTGGAATTTTAGGAGTGTGTTGCAGCTAAAAAGCCAACTTTTGAGTGGAATGCCAAAGCGATGAAAAAGGTAGCATATACTCGATACTTTGCGTACTTTATACTTTACGTGATGCCTGCTATCACTTGCTATATAAATGATAATATCAGAGAGCCTTAATTAACAGAAACTTGTGATTTCCTTCTCAGCCAGATTTATCATCCCCTTCTGACCAATCAGATCTGAGAATTCAACTCAACTTGTATTAATGCATATAGCTACTGTATATAAAGATATTCTGAGATATTTTCCTGGATCTGTGGAAATCTGAATTAATCAATCAATATTGTACAGTACTACATGTAGCTATAACAAATGATTTCATTTAACGTATGCAAGTAAAAACCATCTACATCTAGATCTTTACTAGTTACTGCTCTGTGAAACAGAATACGGTTTAATGGATATTTTTTCCCTTGTGAAAAACCTGCAAGTAGGCAGTCTTTACTAAACCATGCAGATCAAATATCAGCTGACATTTAAGTATTCAGTAGTGCGCTGTCTAGACTATGATAAGTGTGACTCTACAAATAAATGTGTGAGGAATTCTAGAAGCTTGTGTGATCTTGAAGCAAATACCAGATACACTGCTGCATGTTTACAATGTGATGATGATCCAGAAACTCCATCAGCCATGCTTCAGTTGTGTTTGTGGTGTCATGCAGCTACTTATGAGTGGTAAATTTGACTTTCTAAATAACATGTCACAAGATTTTACGTTGAAAGTCTAACATAATTCTTGTTGTAAGATGTGTATGTGTGATGGCCTGGGGAAACCCAGTGTATGTCTGTGGTGGTGAGGTGCTGAGTGTCAGGGAGTAGAGACGAGTTAAACCGGTGCCACAGGTAGATCATGAAGATTCTCACCTGTATCTTATTATTGCCAGTCTATTTATTTGTGTCTTTTTGTTTTTTTAGGGACAAGAGAGAGAGAGAGCGAGAGAGAGAGAGAGAGAGAGAGAGAGAGAGAGAGAGAGAGAGAGAGAGAGATAGTGTTTCTGCATCAGCAAGCTTGTGAACAACACACACCCACATACATACACATGCCCAGAAGCGTGAACTTGAACCTGACGGAGTGAATGCTGCGAGTCTAGGAAAGACCTGTTTACTGGGTTATGTTGTTTTGTAAAGTTTTTGTAAAGTGCGCTGAAAAGCATAGACGGAAAGTCTAATTTGTTCAAGGGTACTTCCACAACTGCTCAACACAGCTCAAAGTCTAATGTATATTAACGCAATATTTTACAGGAATCTGTGGTTAGCGCGTTCGCCTCACACCTCCAGGGTCGGGGTTCGATTCCCGCCTCCGCCTTGTGCGTGTGGAGTTTGCATGTTCTCCCCGTGCCTCAGGGGTTTCCTCCAAGTACTCTGGTTTCCTCCCCCGGTCCAAAGACATGCATGGTAGGTTGATTGGCATCTCTGGAAAATTGTCCGCACTGTGTGAGTGAATGAGAGTGTGCCCTGTGATGGGTTGGCACTCCGTCCAGGGTGTATCCTGCCTTGATGGCCGATGACGCCTGAGATCATCGCACATGCTCCCCGTGACCCGAGGTAGTTCGGATAAGCGGTAGAAAGTGAGTGAGTGTACACTTTTCATTGTTGCTCTTGTGTTGCGGCTGTTGTGACACCAAATTTCCCATTGGGGATTAATAAAGTCCTCTACTCTACTCTGCTCTACTGTAAGAAACGTGAGCCTGGAGCTTAGCTTAAATTCCCCTTTGGATCCTGGTTTTTAGTGCCTCTGTAGACTGCCCCAGGGTGTAGAACCAGGGTGTAGAGGAAGACTTGCAGCTTTTGCTCCAACAGCATCAAGTTTACACTCATTAATGTGAGTGTCTTGCAAGCTCTGTCAAGCAGTATCACTCACTCTCTCTCTCTCTCTCTCTCTCTCTCTCTCTCTCTCTCTCTCTCTCTCTCTCAAACAGGTACACAAAAAGGTGGACTTGCAGTAAGAAGTTACAGAGAGAATCATCACGCACTACAGGTTGGTTTGTCCTGCCTTGACAAAGTCACTGTGGCTCAATTCTGACAAACAAATTCTGGTACATTTAAGATACCATAAATATTCTTGACAAAAACAAGAATATGTGCTACAGCAAAACAAACATGTCTAAACAATTTTGTTAGTTAGTTAGTTTGTTTTTTTTGAAAAAATCAAAAATTATAATTGCGAGAAGTTCAAAAGTGGTAATGATATGTCCATCCGAGAAACATAGTTCAGTTCACAAAAACCTGCAGTATTCACAATTATACATAATAGACTTAAAATGTCAGTTTCACCATCTAAAGGGTTTTCCCAGGCTGCCATAGATAATTACCCAGATGACAACTGGTAATAAAAAGAGTCCAAACATTAAACCAGATTATACCTACAACTAAACATTTTACATCTTAAACATTTCCACAATAAATGCATTTGATTAGCCAAGACATGTTTGGTTTTAGCTTTAGTTTTGCAATGCATTTAATAGATAATTAATTGTCCGAAACATTTTTTTTTTTTTTTTTTTTTTTTTTTTTTTAAATATATCTGCTTGAAAATGCACTTAATTCATCAGTAAGATGTCAGGGATTGGAGTTTTGCGGTTTAGGATACAGTATGACTAGAAAGGACCAAAACACCAGATCTACCTAGGACATAATTTTCCCCCTTAGTGCAACTTTCTAGTACCATTGTTGTAATTTCATATGACTGATTACACATACTAATTATTAAATTATTTTGTATGAGACTATTATTAAAAGCTACACTTGGATTCTGTGCAAATCTAAAGAAACCTCAGGCATCCAACAGGTCTTGGCTTACTGACTACATCTGGAACATGCTGTGTAAATGTGTAGCATACATTCATGCTGCCAGGAATCCTGAAGCCTGAATGAGGATGATCATAGTGTACAGAGAGCGAAGTCTCCCCACAGCACAGCACAACAGCAGTGAGATGTGATACAGTAATGAACCCGATCATAACTTTACTTCTTGAAGAAGACATTATCTTCCTCCCAGAACCAGGTGTACGTCATGTTGCCAGGATATGCCTCAGCCTGGCAGGTGAAGAAAGCATCCTGGGATATGTTCACGGTTATGTTCTCGGGAGGGGAGACGATAAATGGAGGTCCTGCAAGCCGAAATGAGAGACAGAACAGGTTTAGTTCAGATTTATTCCGGTTCATCCAAGGATGGAAAGCTATCATGCTGATAAGTTATGAGCTTCTAATCTTTGCTGAATGCAGCTGTGTAATGTTAATCCATAAAATCTTTCAAGAATCAAGGTATAGTGCGATACACTACAGGTATGCTGTCCTTTTCAGTCAAGAATAAAGATACGTTTATACAGTAAATATACTGCATAAGACTGGTGATTTATAAGCCTTCTCGCCTGTGAGAGCAATATGACCCCATTACCTATGAGCATAATACGTATAGGCAGCTGAGACAAGCAGATTTACTGTCCAAGCTATTCGCTTTTTATTCCTAGCTCCTCAGCATGTAGGTTTCAGTGCCTCCTGTACAAACTGAAAAACCTCCATCAACGCATGCGCCCCCCCCCCCTTTTTTTTATACACACTGACAATTACTGTCTCCACTGGAAGCCCATTAGAAGGAGAAATAGAGCTTAGATACTGATTAAATTGTCTTTTATAATGCCCAATTACAATGACAGCTACACATACTTTATATGCGCATAATTAAATGCAAAATTTAAAAAAAAATAAAAAAATTCATAAATAAAAATCTGACCAAAAAAATCTGTAAAGATTAAATCTCAAATATGACAACATATCAGGAGAACATCTAGGTTTGTAGGTCAACTCACTCATTTCATGTTAAAACTAAGCCATCTGGATATAAAGTTTTATTATAGAAGAGAAAAGTATGCATTTTTATTACAAGCATCACCCCAGGAACAGAAACCGGCTCAAAAGGACGCGGATAATAAGAAGACTCACAGTCATTCAATTTCAATATCTTTACTGCAAGTGTGTTTGTCCCATGTGTGTGGCTTAGTGCTCACCCCAGTGTACCTTTTGTAAACTTATATAATGTGGCATGTCCTCCCTTCTGTTAGCAATACAGAGAGAGAGCTTACCAGGGTATGCAAACAAACTGGAGCTTCAGCCAAAAAAGCTTCATCTGCCTACACCAGCTTGCAGAAACACAAACATATGAACTCATGCCACACACTCACTGTGTGCATTAAACCAACACGATATAATATAATAATGGTAACGCGAGTGACCCCACAATACAAAAGCATTACAGTGACCTCCAGTTCAGTCTAGTATTCAGTGTGAAACTTCCTTTTCATTCATTTTTCCCCCTCATGAATTGCATGCTGAATGGGTTATGTAAGCCACAGAGTGAATGAGTCTCCACTCTCAGACATCTCTCCAGCTGAACCCTTTCTTGCCTGTATGTGTAATGTGCTTAGGTAATTCTATCCTGTCTGCTCTGCATGCGCTGAAATCCCACAGGAGAACGGCCGGGTAATTGCTGCATCTCTGCAACTTTTCTTCACTGGTCTTTTCTTTATATTATCACTCACTTAAGCAGAGCTACACTTGCTTAGTTCTCCCTAGGCTTTGGTTCATGTGCCATTTGGAGTTTTGTTACTGATTGTATTCAGGTGTACTGTGTTTGATTCTTATACCCTCGGCCTATCACTCTTCTTTACAAAATCTTGTCAGATAGGTCTGTCTGAGTCTTGATGTCCATGTTCTCACTTTCTCTTGGCTTTAACCCATGTCAGTGTGTTTGACCTACTAATATAGAAATGTCTCTGATTGATCCTTGATCCTTGTCTGCTTGTGATCTAAGTCCACTGGGATCTCTGACTATGCACACACACACACACACACACACACACACACACACACACACACACACACACACACACACACACACACACACACACACACACCACTGATAATTCCACAAAGATCTCTGAGGGAAAACCTCTAAACTCATGTACGTTGGTTAAGTTTCTAAAATTAGTTAAGTTCTAAAAAAACTTTGTTTGTGGTCTTGAGCATGAACAAAATCAAGACTTCACTGTAAGGTTTAAGCCAATGATGTAGCATACTGTATGTGTACTCATTGGCAAAATTGGCATTTTCTATATAGGTAGCATAGATACCCCTTGTAGATACACACTAAGAGATTTGATATCTTGTAAAAGAGGTCAATCTCACTCAAGACCCAAATCGCCGTAGTTTTACAGCTCTACTGCATTAGCATCACTGAGAAGTACATTTCACACTACACTCGTACATTTTTTTCTGTCAGATGGCATTTAGATATTAAATCATGTTCCCATAAATGCACATGCTAAGGGAATGATCTGAGGTCAACAGTGTTGTATAAAGTACTAGAAAGCAATACTCGAGTAAACGTACAAGTATCGTACTAGAAAAAGACTTTGGTAGAAGTGAAAGTCACCTTTTAGAATATTACTCAAGTAAAAGTCTTAAAGTATCTGATATTTACTGTACTTAAGTATCAAAAGTCATTTTCTGATATTTGATGTACTTAAGTATTTGAAGTAAAAGTAAAAAGTAAAATTTCAGTGATTTTCGGTAGGCAGAAGAGCAGGGGCGGTTCTAGGGTTTCATCTTTAGGGGTTTTTGCCCGCAGTGAGAATTTAAAACAAGAAGAATTTTATATTATATATTATATGACTACATAGTAAGCCAAAAGTTATGGTATTATTAAATGCAAAAGTGGACACCAAAATTTTATGCATGATGTAATGATGCCAGTCTTGAATCAAATCAGTTCATGCATGTGTGCAATCTCTACAAACAGTGTGTCCAATGAATGCAGTCAATAATAGTAGTTAATAAACTAATATTCACAAGACAAAGACCAAATCAATAAATGTTATTTTTATTTAGTATTGAATGGATTGTTTGCATTAATATTTTGTTTGTGCTACAACACTGGTAATAAGAATAGTGACATTTCACTGCTTTTGGTTGCCGTCTTTGCGGCTTTCCGCTGATTAATCGCCTCCAGCTCCGTCTGCGCGTGCTCGCTGCGCGTGCCTGTGCCTGTGCTTCTCCGTTACGCGCGCGGACACGCATAATGTAATCTAGGAGCAGTGATTCGCCAAACCTCCCTTATTACAGTCACACACATTTCTTCTGATTTTTATTTTGTAGTAACGAGTAACGAAGATGCTTAGTGGAAATATAACAGAGTAAAAGTATACAATTTATCTAGGAAATGTAGTGGAGTAAAAGTGAAAGTTGACAAATTTAAATAGCAAAGTAAAGTACAGATACGTGACATTTCTACTTAAGTACGATAACGAAGTATTTGCACTTTGTTACATTACAACACTGGAGGTCAAGCTGTACTACCTTGGACGAGTAGGCGTGTGGTGTGGACGGCCTCTCCCTGTACACTGTAGGCCCTGCACGTGTATGCTCCTCTGTCCTGCCGGCTGATGGACAACACCGTCAGACTGCCATCGCTCACCTGTTGAACAGAGGATGTGTCAACAATATGACTCAATAATTAATGACACCACTTTCCATAGTATTAATAAAAATAATAATAATAAGGCAAAGAATTTGGTAACTTAATTGGGAATTTGGGTAAGTAATTAAGTCAACAATATTTTTGATCGATCATATGAATGGTTGCTTTAAGGATCCTTTCTTCAGGATTATAGTTACAAGCACACTGTATACTAAGCATATGTTAAACTGTCTGTCAGGAATAGGAATGAGTCTAAAAAAAGTATCAGTATACATTAAATACATCATACACAATTCCACATGTCAGTGAAACATGTAGTACATTAACCAAAAACATCAAGTATTTGTTATTACATCATGACTCAAAAAGAGAGCAAAAGAGGCAGGGGCAACGCAAGAGAGATCAAATAAACCAGGCCACTCCACCAGGGAGTTAAAGATCAATGTGCTCCTGTTCTCTCTCATACACCCACAGATACGCCATTCCTATTTTATTACAGTCCCCTCAAGCTGTTACCAGCACCAATGTACAACAGCTTTGTGACTATCAAAGCATCTTCCACTGTAGTAAAGTCCAGTGCTTTCCACTGTAGAAGCTGAATTGGTCCCAGGACTGGTCCCTGAAGGAATCCTGCACTTCTCCCAATATCCAGAACATAAAGAGAAGGCTTATCACCATGACCTTCCCTCTCTGGAGTAAAATTTGTTATACAACAATTACGTTTACAATAAAGTTACGTTTACGTTTATTAATAAAGCATGTCTTTTGAGATTCTCGGGAACTAACACATCAGGGAGATTCCACCAGTGTTATTGAATACATTACATTACTTCGACGGCATTTGTCGCATTAACGCCCTTATCCAGAGCAACTTACATTTTTATACAACTGAGCAATTGAGCATTAAGGGCCTTGCTCAGGGTCCCAGCAGGGGCAGATTTATTGACCTGGGATTCAAACTCACGGCCTTCCATTCGGTAGTTAACCACTAGGCTACCATGTCCCACCAATTTGTTACCAATACCAAAGGTCTCTATTGTTCCTATTGTCTCTTGTTATTGTTCCTGATGGAAATCAGAGCCGATCGGCCCTATACGCTCACTACGCACGTTGCGTAGGGCCCCGCAAATTATGCAAGGCCCCGCCTCCCCTGCCTCATTTTACAGTGTGTGTTAATGTTTACTGTGTAGATGGGCATATGAAGCGGAGTTATCCATCTTTCCATGAAAAGAGAAAAAAGAAACAAAATGAGAGTGATCGGCGAGAATAGCATTCAGGTAATCTTGTGTTTTCTTCAAGTTTGTTGTCAGCAAGAGCAAATAACCGTAAAGTTAAGTTGATGTGATTCTGTCTGTAGTCTCTATCTGACTAGCTAGCTTTGCCAGTGCATCTCTTGGCCTGTCTGTCTGTCACACAACAATTTATTGTGTGAACATTCGCGTGAATAAACGCCCAAGGGCAACGGTGTTTATAAACGGCAGCTCGATCGCGCACGCGCGTGCACATGCGTTCATATGCACGTGCAATCGTGCACGAAATGACATGCGTGCTATACAGCAGCAACATCTGTGTGGGGACCAGTACAAAAAGTAGCGTGATAACACTCCTAAATGACAATGTTTATAGTCTCTCAATCAAGGTTACAACAACGTTAATGCAATATGGAAACCAATGGATTTACACTGGAATGGGCATAATGCCAGGTCAATATGAATGCACATCCCTCAGTAAATAATAACCATCAGTGATCAAGTATTGCTCTCATGCATACTATAGAACACAGTGATATAGTATGGCAAGCCATTTTAGCTTTTATACATTCACATGATATGGATTTTTGATATCAAGAATTCAGTTTTCAATACTTAAAATGTAAATATTAAGAATGTGATTTCTAGTAGTAACAATATTTTTGATATCAGGAATTACATTTTACACTAGTAAAAACATAACTTCTGATATCTGCTATTGCATATTCACTAGGAGCAAACTTTTTATAAAAGGAGGGAGATTTGTAGTGGGAGCAGTGGGGTGTCAAGTGTGAATGTGTGGCAAATGGTTTACATGGCTCACGGGTCAGGTAGGAGGACCCCTTAGCAGAATTTTGCTTAGGGCCCCAGGGAGGTCATGATCAGCTCTGATGGAAATTATATTTAAATGACGACTTAATACTATAGCAGCTGCTTGGTTCACATGCTTCTTAGAAACCTCACCCACTGGTCAAAGGCAGGAAAAGTTTCGTTTACATTCGGTAACAAGCCTTCATATTTCATTTCTGTGGTACACAATATAAATTAAACAATAAAATAGCACAGATAAGATTTTATTTTAAAGAGTGATACATGAATGAGTCACATCTGTTTCATGAAAATAGTACATTCTGTGATTTGATAGCAAATGATGAATCATCTTCAGCTGTGTGAATGTTGAATGCAAACTAGTTCCTTATTTACATATCATATGTATACAACACACCCCAGACTACACCCGCTAACATCTAATTTACATGAAACACACTATTGGTGTAAATAAAAAACCTGAAATAAAATAAAATCAAAACAGGTTCGGCAGAGGAAAAGGTCAATGTCTGTTTTATGATCAGAGGAAATTTCAATGGTTTGTCTTTTGTAATCATTTTTTAATTGACTTTAATGGTATTGTCATTATTAAATAATTATTATTATTATTTCATTTATTTCTTTTTATAATAAAGTGCTTTGAGGTGAAAATCAACAGTAAACTGAATTGTTTTCCAACCTCACCGACTGGCAGTTTAATCAGTATTGTATGCTCTGCCTGACTATATGGGTGTCCTCCAGGTTCTCGTGCCAGTAGGTAGACTGGCCAGTCTCTAAATTGTCCCTATGTGTGAATGAGGGTGCATATGTGTGTGTGGTTGCTTGCGATGAACTGGCATCCAGTCCAGGGTCTATTTGTGGCTAGTGATCCTGAGCTGTTAAATCCACTGCAACTTTGACCAGAATAAAGCAAGTCAGGGTTTAAATCTAGACATTGTTTGGATTCAACAGCATTGTGCTAAATAAAGTGAAACAATTTGTTTTATTTATTTCTGTTTATAGATGACTAATGAAACTGCATTGATGAGATACACTAGCTATCTGCATTTTGTTTATTAAATGCAGCGAAGCATTAACAAACATAAGTATTATCATTTAAAAGGCTGACATATAGAATGCACATAGCTCCGTAAATGCAGTTTAAGCTTGGCTACCGTGTGAAAGTTGCAGATATCAGTACCAGTCACTCTCACTAACATACTGTACAGTAGAGATGAACCAGAACAAATGTATACTTTGGAATGAACAGATAACATACATTATGATACAACTACAGAGTCAAATAGCAGATGCACTACTGTTTTTCTAATGCAATGCACAGCTACATAAACATGAGCAGCTGAGCAATGCATGTAGTGTTAATTCATCCTTAGTAATTGCCTGGTCAAGGAATGTATATGAGCAAGTGAGTTTCATATAGTCCTTAAGTAGAAAGGTTTGGGGAACTGAACAAAATTCACATTTTTCCTCAGAGATTAATTTCAACCCCTCAATAATTCACACTGTTTCTTGAGCATAGTTTCTTAATTAAATCATCCCCACTTCAGGTTTAAATTCGAATACAGATTTGGATATTTGACGCACTGAACCGATAAGACATTAACATACACACTATTTTGTCAGAGTAAAGTCCATGAGGTGTTTTGCATCTGTAAATAGTTAGCACACAAATCTGAATAATTACGTATGCTAATAAGTATGTTCATGGTTTGTGTCATACAGGTAAAGAAAGTGATGCTGACACCAAAACTAGTCCTTCTCTTATTTCTCAACATTCAAGGTAGTTTATCTGTTTATCTATAACCTGTTGTTTTTTTTTGTTTTTTCAGATTTCAACTCTTAAGCACAACCTGCAAAGGCAGCAAACCTGGTCTCATATCAGCATAAAAGTATGGCATTTTACCATCAGTGAGCCTCCCTCTCAGGACTCATTATTTTTTTTTCTCCTTTTCGCCACATAATCATGTAACAACACTTAGATAAAAAGACCCCGAGGACCACTTTGGGGTTGCCCTCTTCAGGAAAGACGAGGAGAGAGATTAGTTTATATCCCTGCCTGAGATATGAGTAACCCTGACATCTTGGGAAAACCTTTAGCTTGCTATTGTGTGCCCAGTTCTGACAAACAGTCAAAAACAACAACAACAAAGTAACCAAGATGCCAAAAATGAAGCCAGGAAACCAAGAGGCCATAAAATATTTAAGCAAAGAACGATGTTAAACTGACTATCCACTTTTGGACAATGAAAGCTGTTTTTGGCCTGTAATACAGTATATCTATTGCTTTATTTATTTATTAGGTTATTTATTGTATTAATATTATGCTATGTAGTCATTTTCCTTGATTTTTTTTAATATATCCCTTCATAATATATCCTAATCGTACAGGCTTCCATTGTGAAGCTTTTTGATATTTTGGTCTGAAACAGAAATTGTTGTATTGAAAAGGTATCAACGCATAGTTATTTGTGATTTTATTGCTTCTGAATGATGAACAGTTCACAGAAAATACAATTTTCATCTATCAATGCCTTGTTGCTCTAGAAACATTGCAACTAAAGTGTCTAAATGATCAGAACATGCAGACGACTAGCTGATTTGATCATTTTAGTGATTCAGCTAACTGCTGAAAGCTCACAGGAGTATTACCCAAGTCAAACACCACTACAGGATATTGCAAAAAATGCTCAGGGGTTACAAACACTGAAACTTGTGATGCACTGGCAGTTAGTGTGACCTGCCAATACCCCTTCAGGAAATCAAGCTTGGTAATGTAATTAGCTGTTGTCAATAAAGTGCTCCAGTACTGAAAATCTGGAACTGTGACATCATTTACTTTCTGGTAATCCATGCAGAATCAACACTCGTGATGAACTGGGCCCTTTATATTATATATATATATATATTTATCATGTGTAGTTCTGTGTAGGAGTTATCACTATGGTGACAATATGGACATAAAGTCAATCGATAAAGATTATCACCATTACTATTAATTGTAATTGAATAATAAACAGTTTGTAGCTGCGAGAGTGCAAATTTTTTTCTTAAACTTCGAAGACTATAAGTTTGCTGCTTCAACTCATGACGATAGTCTGAAGCAGCTGGGAGCTGGGTGAATGCATATAAGACAACACACTCACACACACACACACACACACACACACACACACACACACACACACACACACACACACACAGAGGCAAGAACATAGATAAGTACAGCCCATTTATTCAAAACAGCAGAAATCTGCGACACAGTAATTACTCTAATTAACCAGATGGAGACATGTGGCTAGACTACAGCAGACCCAACAACACACATACACACACTGACATGAGCCTAAAGCCTGGCATGATTTATAGTCCAATAGATCTGTACCAGTCACAAACGCACATCATAAAACAATTCTTTGGACAAGATAAGGTCACTGGTCTTAATGTGATGTTCTTAGTGGCAGCCAATTTATTGCTACGATCAAAGACAACTGATGAAAAGGTTCTCAGTCAGAAAGTTTTGTTTTTGGATCCTATTGTGTGACTGCTTTTATGACAGTCATATAAAAGTCACCAAAAGGAGGTGAAAAAAGACTAGACTTTAAAATGAAATCGTATAAAATACTCACGTTTATTCATGTAATGTTACGAGCGTACCTGCCTTCATGCATTTCAGGAACAATAATGGACAGAAAATGGACATAATAGTAGTTTATACAACCAGATTATGTTGGTTGATGATGTAGGCAGAATAACATCATTTTCATTTTGTATACTCATTATTGTATAATCTGTCACAGAGAACACTTGTTACTGTATGTGTTAAATAGTCTGTTAATGATTTCAGCCAAAATTTCATGATCTCTGATACTGAAGAAATTTCACACCTAACCATCCCAGTGCTGCTTGTATATACTGTAGTCTGACAATCATCTGGACCATTTAAAGCTACTAAAACAGATCAATTCTACTGGTCAATCAAAAAAGCAAAGTGTTTACTCATTCCAATATGGGCAAGGATGTAAAATGAGATTAACCCAATAAGATCTCAGGATATTTATATGAATGTCTGACTGATGGATATCTTTATAGGTTTGACTGATGTGCTGCATTTTCACTTTTTCCGATGAAGTTAAAGAGAGATCAAGCAACATGGGATCAACCAATCAAGGTTAGTGATATGTTTCTTGTTCTGTCCCATGCTTTTTGTTTCGTTGTAGTCCCAGCTCCTGAGCCAGATAAATGATACTCATTCTGCTCCTACAAGTTTAAAGTGCTAGTGACTTTGCTGTTCTATGTTAGCACACCATGGCAGTAAAATACATGGAGGAAATCTAGAAGTGGGAGATTTATTTAGGCTCAGCGCACTGCACAGCTGCATTTTACACACAAGCACTTCCCTCAGGAAATGTATTTTTAGTAAGAAAGCATCTGGTTTCTGATCAGATGGGTGGTTTTATATATGTTCTATAGCTAGCTTGGGTAGATTTCATGCTAGCTTAGTGAATTACATGTATACAAGCGTGGGGGAAGGGAGCATGGTGTACAAGTGAGGGGAGGGGTTGAATGTTGAGTTAGTGATTGGCACATTTGCCTCGCACCTCAGGGGTTGGGGATTTTATTCACACATCTGCCCTGTGTCCATGGAATTTACATGTTCTCCATGTACATCAGTGGTCTCCCTCCAGGTACTCTGGATTTCCCAGTCCAAAGATGTGTTGTAGGTCGATTGTCATTGTTTAAATTATCTGTAATGTGAATGTATGTGTGAGATTGTGCCCTGTGATGAATTGGAACCATGTACATAATGTCCCCCACCTTGTGCCCCAAATCTCTTTTACACATCCATACTTATTCCTTCAGATAATGTAGGTTAGACACACTGTGGATAATACACTGTTAAGCAAAGCCAAGGCTGCCAACTCTCACGCATTCAGCGTGATACTCACGCAATTGACCAGATTCTCACGCTCTCAAGCCACACCCCCATATTCTCACACAGACAGGGGAAAAAAATTGCGCCACATGAGCTCGCAAAGCAACGCGCAGAGAGACCAGACAGACAGTGTAGTGAGACATTTTTGTGACAATTGTGAGGGAAATACACAATTTATTCCCATAAACTGTGTAGTCAGCCGTTCTCCCTCCCATCTGCACCGTGTGAATTGTGAACGCAGGCAGGTCAGTGAGTTACAGGGCAATCTGTGTCTCTGCCCAGTTTAGGCTAGTAACTAATAGGCCTATGCTGTTATATAGTTTATATAGAATTAAGTTTGCATTAGCAGAGTTGTTTGTTTTGCAGCACTGAGCAGTTATTTTACATAACTTTATCATAAAATACAGTACAAAAGCATTTCCAGATAACAAATATCTGATTTTATTTATATCAATCACAACTCATCAATCATGTCCAGATTTTTGACTGGTGGTGGTGTCAGTATGGATAAATTTGAATTTTCTGTTATAGGATGTTATCTAAAGTGTCAGGGTTCAAGTGGGAGCTGCATTAATCTGCGAACATGTTAAACACATGTTAATTCTATCCATGTTTTATCCTTCTGTAAAATGTTTGTGAAAATTAAATGTACAGTAATGCAAATCTCCCAAGAAATTCTGTACACATACCAAATACTTTGACAATCAATATATACTTAATACACTTCTGTTAATGCAAGGATTTTGTGTTTGTATTTTCCCCCCACACCAAGCCACGCCCCTCAATAAGCCCCTCCCTCATAACCAAAGCCCCGCCCCCAGAATCTCACTCTAAGCTGAACTCAAAAGTTGGCAGCCCTGGCAAAGCTAATAATTACTCTTTAATTTAAACTCCAGTAAATTTGTTTACCGTCTTTGTCACTGATTCACTTTAAATTAATACAAATCTAGTATTATAAAACAGTGTGTGTATCTTAGCAGAACATCTTTTATCTGCAGCCTACTGAGGAAATTATGGATGCAATAATAAAAAGAACCAACCTTTCTGCCTCTCCATCTTCTCTATTAATATGATCTGAGTTTCTTTCTCCGTCAGCTAAATTCTATCTGTCACTCAAACTAACAAGCTATGCATGGCAACACGCCTCTCATCAAAACCTCATCCTTCATCGGTTGCTTAGTGTTTAGTCTTAAAGGAAAAAAGCCTGTTGCTCCCATTTTCTAGCCAGAATTCAGCTTTGAGTATGAAAACATCATTGATCATTGTGCTACTGCAAACCAAACACCTTATAAAATGAGAGACTGAACCATGCTTTACTCTGACATTCCCTTTGCTGAGTCTACAGTATCTATAAACAGATGCCTTACATTTAGCATGCCATTAGTGCCACCGCTGCATTCCTATTAAGGGTATATGAGTGTGCAGTCCACCATTCTCACAGTGTATGCAGAAACAAAGCCACATTTACTGTAGTTTCTCTAAAAAGAAAAGGGCTGTACTTCACCCCAGGTTTAAAAAAATATATAAAACGAACTGACCATGCAACACTACTGCTTCAGTCAATGTCACTGAATTTATAGTCCTAGATGTAAGAGTTGAATAGTTATCTAAGCTAATTTCATTTCTTAAATTTTGTTTTAAACTTGTATACCAACGATATTCAGGTAAAACTGTAAAATGCCAGTGACAAAAAATTCCTTGCTTACTGATCCAGATAAGCAACTAACATAAGCTACCTGTTAGTGATAACTTTAGTGCTGGTAATACTGTCTTAGCAGTTTAACCCTCTGGGGTCGACAGGCGCACCGGCGCGTCTTTGGCACATTTTTACCTCTTCAACGTGAAATCCACTTAAAATACTCAGTCATTCATAATCATACACATACATGTAATACATCATTCAAAACTGTGAAGTGTCTACTTTTATATGAGTGCCTTCATAATAACAACAAAACGCTGTGCTTTTGGCAAATAAAGAAAATATCCAGGTTGTGCATTCAGACATCTGTGTCTCCTTGACCATCTTCCTGAAACACGTTACAAACATGAACTAATAACTCCGCCAATACTTATCACACGAACATGATACATATGTCTAATGAAAGCCTGAAATGTCTACTTTTAAATGAGGTAATTAAAATCGAAAGAAAATATTGTCTTTTTGTGTAATCTGTATGTAAGTAAAGAGAGGTACAGTTTTTCTGGCTCGATCTCGTTAGCGCTAATGTAATCCCACCTACCATGTGCGCGCCATTCATATGGAAATTACCTGACGCGGGCTATGCAAACAAGATCAACGCCCCAAACGATGCTATAAGAAGCACCAAGTTTTAACAGATTCCATTAAAGATTAAAAAAGATTCCATTAAAGATTCCATTAAAGATTTTAACAGAGCCATATTGTATTGGTCATATTACAATATTAACATATTGTTACTTGTATACATATTGTTACTTTATTATTTATTTTAAGCATCTGTCTTGTAGTATAGTGTCTGTTTGCTCGGTCTCTTAGACAGTTCAGGTGAAAGCGGTTATATTTTGTTCAGTATTGATGCTGGTTTTATGAAGCGTGTAACAGAAGAATCTGGTTTGAATGTAAAGTAGGGAGAATAAACATATACAGCACATTCTCGCTCTGTTTCTCTTTAAACATTCTGCTTCAGCTATCCATTTAAAAACGCCAATGTCAGATCACAAATCACACCAAAGAGGGAAAATAAAATAAAAAATCTTTGATATTACCGTTTAGTAATGTAGATAGTCTCTCATCCAATGAGCTTCTAAAAGCTAAGTATGTGTGTGATTGGATAAGCAGAAACAGAAGCCCTGATGCTTTTTAAGATTAGCTATCTCAAATCGCTCAACTACAGACAATGTTTTCACTTGTTTATCTGGTCTGCTACAGTATTTTCCAAAAGTACATAGACACCTGACAAATTTTGCCCTTATATGATCGTTCAACATTATTATCAACTATTATGGCAGCCTCCAATATCTTGGGAAGGCTTTTCACTAGATTTTGCTTCCACCATCTTTGACAAACAATACTAAATAAACACTATACTATACTAAAATTCCAAACCTCATAGCTAATTATGCCTCTTACAATTCTGTCTATTTAGTTTAAGCTATTTTCCTCACTCACCCTCTATAACCTGTGCTGCCTTCAACTGCTATCAAAATTAAAGTTAAAAAGATCCCGATCTAAAAGTTGCACATTCACTGAAAATTAAATAAAAACAGAAAGTGCCTGAAACAAACGGTACAAGAGTTCCTGTAATGCACAGTCAATCCATAAGCCATGGGACAATCCAAAATCAGGTGTTATATACAACTAAAAGTGGAAATCACATTGAAACTTAGACCATTAAGCTAAAATGCTAACAAACACATGCAAACTAATAGTCTGAATCATAGTGACAAAGCATAAGGGATTGAGGCAAAACTACGAGATATTTGACAGGAGTAACACCACAAACAAGGCAGAAAGGCAGCGCGTAAGCCAGAACAAGTGCATAAGAAATGGAGAGAGAGAAATAGAGAATAAGGCAGAGGCTGACATTGAAAGTGGTGGAAAACAGCTTTAAACCTGTCACTTCCAATTTCAGCACCTATCACAGGCTGCAAGAGTGGCAGCTGGAGTGGAGACTCTACTGGGACGTGTGTCAATCAAAGGACCACATCAAAGTGACTGTTCATAGGGACAGCCGCTAGAGGACTAGTGACTCTGCTGAAACAACTCCAATTGTAGGAGCTCATCTGATCAATATGTATCTGTCTGAAAAAAAAAAAAGACAGCTGACATGGAACACAGAGAAAGAGTTAGCAGTTAGAAATTGCTCAGACAATGTGCAGTGACACATCTGCGGCCTTGTCTGTGGATACACACATGCACACACTCACGCACACACACACGCACACACACACACACACACACACACACACACACACACACACACACACACACACACACACACACACACACACACACACTCACTGTGATGTGTTCTCTTCACTCTGAATCAAGTATTACACTCAGCGGGAGTTTTCCATCTCACAGGGTCACAGAGCATGAAGCTATGAAGCTGTAGACTATGATAGAGAGCTTAGCACATGTCCATCTGTCTAAGCGAGAGTAAAAAGGGTTTCGTGTCACTTTCAGTTTTGCAAGAAGCCACACACACTCAGCCCTGACAGAACATTCATGGCTCAATTAAATCAACATGACAGTATAGCATGGTGTGTGTTTCGACAGGCACTTATTTCCAGGGATCAGTACAGCGTAACAGATATTGCGTCATCAGGTAGGCGTGGCCTATTTGATAATCTAACCCTAACCCTAACTCTAACCCTAACCATAACCGTAGTTTTTGATTGTTTATTTGTTTTCTAAAATAAATCAACCTGCATGACTGTTTTGTCCTTCGTAGTATGCTGGGGTTTTTTTGAAAGAAGGCGTTTTTCCAAGACCTCCGGAAACACCTTAGCTTGGATTACTGCCTGTTTTCTGTGTCCACGTAGGTTTCCTCTGCGTTTTCCCTTAATGTATGAATGAGCGTAATACCCTTTCGATGGACTGCCATTCCAGCATGTCTGTACTCCTAGGTTAAAATGCCACCTGAAGATGAATGAATGGATGAAATGTGCTGCCTAATAATATGTTGACACGGTAGCTTCATTATAGTTGGCTAGTTTTTCAGTACCCTGTAATGTAGCTAGCTACTTTATCAACATGCTATTTTGGCTGGAGCTGGAGCTAAATCACGAGAGGTTATAAAGTACCACGCAGCTTTCCAGACATTGCATAATTAAAAGTCTCATTGTAACAAAAAGATAACAAGTTGCCTCACTCTCACTCACTCACTCATTTTCTACCGCTTATCCGAACTTAATCTCAAGCGTCATTGGGCATCAAGGCAGGATACACCCTGGACGGAGTGCCAACCCATCACAGGGCACACACACACTCTCATTCACTCACGCAATCACACACTATGGACAATTTTTCCAGAGATGCCAATCAACCTACCATGCATGTCTTTGGACCGGGGAGGAAACCGGAGTACCCGGAGGAAACCCCCGAGGCACAGGGAGAACATGCAAACTCTGCACACACAAGGCGGAGGCGGGAATCGAACCCCTTCCCTGGAGGTGTGAGGCGAACATGCTAAACACTAAGCCACCGTGCCCCCCTAACAAGTTGCCTATTACATGTCAAATAATAAAATGATAAAATGTGTGTTGTATACTGTAGCTAATATAACAGCTGAGAAGGGAAAGTTCTTCTCACCTTGTACTTGGCGCTATCCTGTAATTGTTCACCCTCCCGTATCCAACTGACCGAGGGTTTGGGGTTGCCGAACGCCGTGCAGCTAAGAGTGATGCTGCCCCCCTCTTTGGCCTCCACGTACTGTGGTGGGGTGTCCGTGAAGGTTGGAGGAGCTGCAACACAACAAGGCTTATTTAAACGTTTATATTTTACATACAACCCACTATCTGCTACAGATCAATCCATTCACATGCAGGTGCATGATATTAATCCCTGCATTTGCACTTGCAACATTTCGTTTTTCTAAGAGACAGCTAAATCATGAACAATTTATTCAACACTTGGAAAAAATTCTATTTTTTATGACCACATGGAAAGACAGTAAAGCAGTTTAACATTCTCTCAGTTACATGTTACTTTGTGACCAAACGTGAGATGAACAAGAGACATCAATGGACATTTTAATAATACGTACCACGTAAGATAGAATTGTCTTCAGCAAATAAACATGTCAGATGAAATGTCAGAACTGGGCGAGTAAATCTCTGTGCGCTCACATTAAAAGGTGATTTTACAAGAGAATGAATTAAGACGTGCTAGGATTATGAAGCGAGAGGCGAGGTGAGAAAGCACCTCTGTGGTTGCAAACAAGGTGCTAGATAGACTACAGCCTTGTCTTCTCTGATCTGAGTGTGTATGCTGATGCTGCTAATGCTGGAGAAACATCCTCTCATTCTCGCTTGCTAACTTTAGTAACCATTTGATTTGCAGTGGTTTTGTGATAAGATGTTTTTATACCCTGGGCTTTTTTAGTGTCTATTTTGCTCAGCTATATAATTCTAGAAAGTTAGAAGAGTGTATTCGTGGAAAAAATGTGCTCATTGGAATAATGTTAATATCTGTGATAGTTTAGTCAGTCTGAATTGACTAAAATTGCTGTAGAATCCACATGACTAAAATATGAATAAGGTAAATGGGCTGTGTTCAGGGTCTGGTCTACAACTTGCATTCAGGAGTTACTCATTAGTACTAGATGCTAATACTCGGTGCTAGATTCTAAACACCATTCCATTGCTATGTAACTGTACTATGAAATGTTAATAAAGTCTATCTATCTATCTATCTATCTATCTATCTATCTATCTATCTATCTATCTATCTATCTATCTATCTATCTATCTATCTATCTATCTATCTATCTGCCTATCTGTTTGTCTGTCAACCAAGTTTTCTGGAAGTAAATGTTGTTCATAATGTATATTATATTATATTATATTATATTATATTATATTATATTATATTATATTATATTATATTATATTATATTATGATATTTATTCATTTTTTGCAGACACAAATAAATTTCATTGTGAAATTTATAGTCATATAGTCATATGCGACTTCCACACCATCACACTAGAAAAACAGGCTTAACCCGTTAATGCTTAATCTTTAACCCTTTAACATCCTTTAAGGCTGATTTTAGGAAAATATCAAATAAATCATATCTAGATCACTTTAATTGACTAACAATTTAGAAAAGAACATTACCCTTATTTTATTCTTTAAAACTACCTGACTTTCTTTTCTTTACAAACTTTTCACACAAAATCCCTACTGAACACCATAGCTGAGCATAAAAAAGGTACTTTTTTAAAAATATATTTTTACCTCTGAAACCAGCTTATTATGTACCAGTCTTGAACTGAATAAACTCTTTTTCTTAACTTAAGCAGCATTAAATAGAACAGGACCAATCTAAAACCAACAGGACCCATCTAAACCCAACATGACTAATCTAAACCAAACCTGACCCATCTAAACCTAACACAATCCATCTAAAACCAACAGGACCCATCTAAACCCAACATAGCCCATCTAAACCCAACATGCCCAATATAAACCCAGCATGGCCCATCTAAACCCAACAGGACCCATCTAAACTCAACAGGACCCATCTAAACCTAACACAACCCATGTAAACCTAACACAACCCATCTAAGCCCAACAGGACCCACCTAAACCCAACAGGACCCATCTAAACCCAACATGGCCCATCTAAACCCAACATAGCCTATCTAAACCCAACATAGACCATCTGAACCCAACATAGCCTATCTAAACCCAACATGACCCATCTAAACCTAACATGGCCCATCTAAACCCAACATAGCCTATCTAAACCCAACATGACCCATCTAAACCCAACATGGCCCATTTAAACCCAACATAGCCTATCTAAACCCAACACAGCCCATCTAAACCCAACATAGCTTATCTAAACCCAACATGACCCATCTAAACCCAACATGACCGATCTAAACCCAGCATGGCCCATCATAATACTAACATCAAATTCAATTTAGATGTTTACCTGTAACACTGAATATGTTGAGTAACAATGCTGTTGTAAAAACGCTGACACTTCAGGATACTCACAATGGTATTTCATGATGTTAATAAATTATACTAACACTTCAGCCAGGCCAAGCCTCAAGTAATACAGTCATTTATGGGCTTATTACCCTCTGAATGATATACAAACTGTAACAGCCACACACTTTAAAGATGTTTTCTTCTATTTAATTGTATCTGTAATGCAGAAAGCGAGTGAGGCTCTTTCACTAGATTCACATGTCAGAACAGGCGATGAGGCCGAGAAGCAGAGACATCTGTCCTCTCAGAAAACTCCATCTGCTTTCTGTTCAGCTTCAGAAACACTCACATACTCCCACAGCAGTGACCTGCAATGCTGACTAAACACCAACACTCCAAAAAGTGTCTCTCTCTCTCTCTTTCTTTCACACACACACACACACACACACACACACACACACACACACACACACACACACACACACACACACACACACACACACAAGCACTCTCTCATAAGCATCTGTCAGAATGTCTGACGGCCACAAAAGGCTGACGGCCACAAGAGCGTGATTAAAAAAAAAACGCCCTGGACACGAGTGTGTTGCAGTTACACAGCCACAGTTTCTTATTGATCTTATGGCCTGCTTCAGGCTCTAAAGCCTTCCAGTGATCTCACTTGACACCGGGGCATGCGCAGACAGAATAAGACATGCCTTATTTTTCGCTGAATCAGACATCAGATCCACTTGGCACTACACCTGCAGTGGGCAGAAATCAAAGTGCTGTAACAGCAGCTTCTCTATTCATACACAGCAGAGTGTCAGGCTTTATAGTCCCTCTTTCTCTGATCACACACACACACACACACACACACACACACACACACACACACACACACACACACACACACACACACACACACACACACAGCAGGCTCCAGCAGGTTGTGTTTGGTGCCAGTCAGGCTGCACCTGCAGTGTCAATAAAGAGGGCTATCTGCTGAGGCTAAATAGAGCTTTTGGAACAAGTGGCCTCTTACTGTGCTTCTCTGTGTCTCTAATTATATCCTTCTCATGTTAGATTACTAAGACTACTGAAGGCATCAAACAGAGCTGAGCAGATCATTGGTGCATCACCAACAAAATGCAAACTCATGCCAGCAAAATGGATAAGAGCAGGTTAAAACTTAAAAAACAACAACAACAACAACAACAACAAAACACTGCTTTGGAAAGCCAGGAGATCAAATCACAAATCACAACAGTATCATAGACATTTTTTGTCCTGGAGGCCAAGAAAGAACCTCAATCCAGTCAGCAGAATTCATCACAACCTTCAAAAAATGGCTAAAGATCACCTCTTTAGTGAAAACTTACTTAAGCCCTAATGTAACGTCCAAAATAAAGATAAAATATCTGCACTTACACAATCTCTTACACCCCTACTCAATATATGTGTATAGTAGCACCACTGGCAGCACCACTTGCACTGTCCTCTGCATGATATATCTAAATTTGCCTGTATTTCCTACTTTTTAAGTAGGATAAACGAGTCTTCTAAATGAATGAATACAAAAGTAAAAAAGATGATTTTGCTGTCTTCCTGGATGGGAGGGATGGCATTCTGTGCCTCCCCTCACAATCTCAGTGACAATGTCAACTGTGGGTGTTTGTGAGCTCATGTATGTGGAAGAGGGCAGACTGATCGTCCCTCTATGTGTTCAGACGTGAGACTGGGTTGGTTCAGATGCCCTGTGATGCAGCATTAGCAGCTGGTTTCACACGTTTCAGCAGAAGCATGTGGTCGGTAAGATCTAGCTAGTGGGTGAGAATGGGTAGGTGACCAAATAGAACGAATGTGGAGTAAAACAAAAATGACATACTATGTTTAGTATATACGAACATTACTTAGAAGTAAACGGCCCCACTCATAGTGTTAAAAATATGTCAGACTGTCTCCAGGTTACTACTCTGCTGTCTACACTGTGCTGACATTAATCCATCCTGAGAAAAATTAGCGAAAATTGTAAAACATCAGCTATATTCTACAGCTATATAAAATCGGAGAGTTTTAGAAACCATTACTTTGACAGCAGATTGACGTTTAGGTGTGCAATACTTTATAGATCAGTAAAAAGGTTTATATAATCTATATGAAAAAAATGCATATGAAATAAAAGATCAATGTGTTGTATTAAAATAATCGAATAGTGATTTATGAAGGAAAATGTGCTTAACAAACAAAATGATATTTCAGAAGTTTACATTTTCCTTTACATGTGATATAAATGTCCTCTAGGGAAGGGAACCTTTTACAATGTGCTCAGAGCCCAGAGACCCAAAGGATTGTGGCAAAACTTCTGTTAAAAACCCTTTTTCCACCTTTCTAATCGTGACTACGTGACAAATGAGAAATGTGGTTAAACTAGCAGCCCAGACTGAGAGATATGCCACGGTGTGATGATAAATATTAAATACTCTATCTACTTCACTGAAGAAGAACATCATTTCCCTGCAGTGTGTGTGTCTCAGCAGGAGCCAGAGATAAAATCAGAAGCTTGTATCAAAGGAACAGATAGGTTCTAGGCTATAGTCAGACTTTGTGGTTATACTGAAGGAGATTTTAAAGATTATAAAAAGCAGGCTGGAAGGATCTGGTCATACCTAGGTCTTCATCTTTCTCATCATTCACTTCAAATAAACATGCGCATCTCTTCCTCAACCGTAAATCTCAACTGTACTTCTGTAGAATGGTCTCTTATCAGATTATTCCACTTATCCCTTATGCTTAAACTTTATCCAAACACCTCCACTATGCCAATCTGCTGTGAAGCTTTTTGGCTGTGTATGAACACAAAGACCATGTTGAAACATGCTAGTTCTGTAGCTAGTGTGTTTAAATCACAACAGTCTTAATAATCTAGTATAATGCACTCCGAAGCCCAACTATTGTAAATGTATTAAATGTATACACAGCTAATTCTTGGCATTAGTCTAACCCTCATCAATAACTTGGAAAAAGGCTGTAAATAAATCAACAGATATTTTAAATGAAAAGGAAATAGGAAAAAACAACGTAAAATGTGTTAGTAAGAATTTGTTACACCCCAAGCTGCCAAAACAGCTTTCATGCATTTTACTATTCCTAAGAGATATTCCCTCACTAGGTATTTTGATCATGGTGGTGGAGAGCATAGTCGCTCACACACACACACACACACACACACACACACACACACACACACACACACACACACACACACACACACACACTCCCATAGGTGGGCTGAATTTGGTGAGTGTGAAGGTCATTGTATAACATTTACATCAATTTTCTCTTCAAAGAGAACAGTTCTATCAATCAGGGTAGAAATGGTTCATCATTGGATAAAGGTGATCAGTTAGAACTGTATTGATTTGCAGAGACTTTCCTCTTAGTGGAGCTAATCCATGCAAGCAAAGTAATGAAATGGTCCAATAGTATAACAGAGGCATCTGACTCTTTTGAGATGTGTTTGGAGGGCTTGTTTAGAGAATTTATTCTGCCAATAAAACCAAATATTCTTGCATATGGGCTACAGAAACATGTCTCACTCAGTGTCAGACAAATTTCTGCCAAATGAACAAAAACTACCAAACACCATCAACATATAAAGGTGGCTTGCAAGATGAAAGTAAAGGAAAGAAGTAATCCTAGGTTCAGGCTAGCAAGTGACAATTGCCATTTGACAAGTGGTGTCACATTTCTTCAGTTCCCTTCTCACATCTATTAGTTCCTACCATCAATTAGCTTATTTAACTCATAAGTCAAGAAGCAATTTCACACTAATTAGTGCATTATTTAATTTCAGACAACAAGCAACATAAGCAACATGCTGCTTGCTCATGTGAACAAATGGTAATTGTACACAAATGACCAAACTGACTACAAGAACATACTGTAAATAACAGCTTTTGGAGGCTCAGTAATCCATGGTCAAAGGTGCTTTACAAATAAATTTCAATTTCAGTGTAATCCATCGCATACTACAGAAAATAAGTGTAAAAGAAGTATTCAGAATGAGGTGTTGTGCACTTCCTTCGAGGGAAATGGTTTACTCAGGAGAGAAAGAAGAGCATTTGAGCTCCTTTTAATTCATAGGCATCTCATGGTGTTCCTGCCACTGCAACTGGCGATGCATTTACCTCTGTTTCATTCTCTGTCTGTTCCTCTAACTCTCTCTTTTACTGGCTCAGTCATTATTTTGTATGCAGATGAAGTGCATAAAATGTCTCTAAAAAATGACTTGCTCTCAGAAAAGCCATAACAAAATACACTGATAATCACAAGGGAACAATTTCGTCACCATCAAAACCGCACATCAAATCGCACATTTTGTGAGACAATGGCACAGCAGAGAGCAGCCAGATGCTCTAAATAAACATAAATGCAGGGCAGAATAAAGCAGCATCAATGCCAGCAGAGAGAGGAGATCTGGAACTGATACCCAGAACTAATTACAGACAAATGCAAATGTCATATCCAGCATTTACAAACAAGTCATTATGAGGAAAATCCTCTTTCCCCAGGACTGATGTTCATCCTCACAGACTGTTGGCTCATATCTGCCTTCCATGCAGCATATCATAAAGCAAAGAAATGAATCATGGGAAGATTTTGGAGACTGGTGAGAGTGCACTGTGCACAAAAAGGTGCTGATGTGTTAATGGGGTTCATGTTGATTTGGTTTTCTTTTTCCTTTCTTTTAGGCTTTTAGTAGAATGGCCAAGTTGTACTTCAAAGTTGATCATGTTTATGCTGAAATGTAATGTTATGGCATGTCTTTATACATGGATGAATTGGGGAAAAAATCAGTTTTGGTGTATGAAATAAATAAATAAACAAACAAACAAACAAACATATTATACGTTCCTAATGAGATGCACAGAAGATGGTATGACTTTAGCACTAAAATATGTAAAAGCACCATATTAGTCATCTTGGATAGTGTTCCTTTTAGTTGCCAGGAATGAATTAGGGAAATTATACACAGGTTACAAGGAACAAAACCAAATCACATTGTACAGATTGCCTTTACACCTGTCTGCACAAATGACAATACATAAATCAGTTACACATACAGTACTAAAGCCATTAAAATGTCACGGTATCGTGTAGGAAGATGAATATCCATATAGAGAGCCAAATAACAGTGTGGCCAATGACACATTTTAAACACAGTTTACTCATTATTCTCCAGTGCTCTGCTGTTGTCTGTTGTGGACTGTGGCCTTTGCTATTGCCCATAAAGCCATCTGCAAAGTGACTGCAGCATATGGTCAGACCCACTCAGCTGAATGCTCAGCACTTACACCAGGCTGTGAAGCCATCAGCACCATGGAGAGCTCCCAGAGTCAACATCAACAAGACCAAATCCCAGCTGCTGCCACAACACGCCCTGATCATCTGACATCTGCACAACAAATGACATGGTTTGCACTTTATGTATGTGTATTGCAAACTTGTATGGAAGGTTTGTTTTAGTGGCTACATTAGCATTCAAACGTAACCTTACAACTTCTACAGGACAGACTGGAGCACTAGCTGATTAATGAGCACAAACATAAAGAAAAACTTAATTGAGGTCAGAGATATAGATACAGTCCATGGCTTTGAACATAAATATGGCTGACTCCTATGTGGTGGAATAAATAAATATCATCAGGGAATTTGTGAGATTAAATTGGCTAAATTGGCTATGAGTGGAAGGGAACTATCTCCCTCTCCTCCCTGTCAATAACACAGACACTAGCTAACTGTGCACATCTGTGAGAGTAGACATGTGAGGGTTTGCCCTGTGATGCAGCACAAGCAGCAGCTCAAAAATGTAGAAGCTAGCTTTACATGTCTCACAGGAAACAGGAGTTATCAAAACAGGCGTTAGGCGTCTCCCCTCTTGGCAGCTGTTGTATGACAGGTGAGAGCTGGCTGGTGGATGGGAACTGGCAAGTGACCAATTTAGGGAAAAAGGATTGGGACAAAATAAACAGGGCCGTGAGCAGCCATCAGCATGTTGGCTGTACTACATAAACAGCACCCCAAATCTCTTCTAAAATCACCATGTTATTTATTTAAAATCATATATATATATATAAATCACGGTGTTGCTAGCTAGCTCTCTACATTTAACATTTAACAAACATGTCTTAAACATCATCTTATTGATTAATATCTGTATCTATTGTAATATTAGTATCTGGAGCTCTCATTCAACTACATTTACATATACAGCATTTGGCAGACGCCCTTATCCAGGGCAACGTACATTGCTTAAATCTCTAACATTGGATACATTAATGCTGGTTCATTAGGTTACATACCTAAGATACCATGAGCCAAATTTTTTTGTTTGTTTGTTTTTATAAATGCAAAAAATAGGGAAAGAAGTGCTAGTTGAAGTGTTTCCTGAATAAGTAGGTCTTCAATCGCTGTTTGAAAATAGCCAGTGACTCAGCTGTCCGAACCCCTAGGGGAAGTTCATTCCACCACCTTGGTGCCAGAACAGAAAAGAGTCTTGCAGTATACTTGCCCCTTACCCTGAGAGATGGTGGAACCAGTCGAGCAGTGCTGGTAGATCGGAGGGTGCGGGGTGCAGTACAAGGAGTAATGGCCAGCATCAGTGTTTTGAATCAGTGGGTTGTGGGTTGGTATGCAAGAACTTAGAGTCTGGTATGCAAGAACAACTAGAGTCTGCGAATGATACCAATACTATATTTCCTTTGTTAACATTCTTATGCTAGAGGTTGGTGACTGGTAATGTAATTTTCCATAGTCCTAAAAGTCATGATCCTCCAAAAATCCTCTCACTGCTACATGAACTTTGTACTGTCTCATGCAAGTGCATCCTAATGAAAAATACTAAAAAAGACTCTTGCACTGTATGAGGAATACACAGTTTTGCCATGTAGACCCATTCCTAATACAATTCTGATCCTGTTTAAGGGTCAGTCTAAACAATGGTGACCCTCTTGTTCAATCCCACAGGATTAGCGCTGACTTGCTGCTGTGGTAGAACAGATTTAATCACTTTGCTCTCTTCTCTGACCCTTCAAATACGAAGTTCATTTTAATACTGCTTATCCAGGTTTCTATGGCAACAGAAGCTCTCATTTACGTTAAGGGGATTTGACATTCATATTACACACATCTGTATTGATATAGTGATATTAACAAAAGAAGATAATTGCAATGTTTGTTATATTTGTGAAATTTAAATTGTGATACATTACTATGTTTAGCGCCAGAAGTCTGAGTATGAAAGATCCACAGAAACTGTAAGATGAACTGACACATAAACTGGGACCTGGACATTGTACCATTTTTAATCAGTGCAAAGAAATGAACTGAAATGAAAAAAGCAACATGCACTTCTCATTCATCCTCTGGGTTTTTTTTATTTACTAACAGTTTGCATGAGAAATCTCAATAAATGCTGATTATCTAAAAGACCTTGCAGAGGGTGCACCTTTTATATGTGCAAATTAGCACGCCTTGTTTGTTAGTCTTATTAGCCTTGATGAATATGATAATTGGAATGTTTCTAAAAATGCCCTAAAACTGAAATACAAGGTGGATTGTATGTGTGCTAAAACTGATACCACCACATGGCGGGTATTAGAATTTCTTGATATTTTGTCTCAGTACCTGAAAAAATGAGAATTTAAAAGAATGATCAAAATCATGACTTACATTAATATAGTAATGTCAGTCTGCCATATGTACACACCTTTTACTTTATAAATATAGTACACTATCAGACCTACACTCTTTGTATTTAGATATTTGATGCAATGTAAAGTGTTTCAATGCCTTTAATCAGAGTTATCCTTTACATGAATTTTTATTTTACTTGTCCTGTTCCCATTTCCCACCTTTACGTGTTTCAGGTGTTCTCCCAATGCTTCAGGAGTTTCCTCTGGGTACTTTCCTTACTCCCCCAGTCTAAAGATGTGGATTGGCATCTTTAACTGTGATCAAGGTGAACTGGCATCTCTAATTGTCCATAGTGTGTGAAGAGGCTTGTACGATTGTTTGGCACCCCATCCAGGGTGTCCCCAGCCTTGTGACCTGAATCCCTTGGGACATGTGCCAGTTTCCCCACAACCCTGAGCATTATAAACCATGTAAAAAAAAATGGATGATTGGAAGATAGAATTATCTATTATTTAGCACATCTATCACACTGAACAAGGAAGTGTAATCTGTATGACTATTAATCGAAGGCATATCAGTTTTTTCTTTAACAAATTAAAGTATTTAAAAATTGTAAATTGTCTTTAATACAAACAATCTTGTTGAAAACATATATAGTATGCTGTTTCATAATTATAAAAAAAAAATCCTGTCAGTTGAAAATTGTGAGGAAGAGACCGTAACTTTTAAAAGGCTTTTCTTTGCTCAGAAAATCCATTACTGATCCTTTTAAAGCAGTTTTTCTAGGCTTCATTGCTTATGCCTCACATATCCATGAACATTTTAACCGTCATGGTTCACTTAACATGGTGCATTTAACAAGCCTAATTCAGTGACTAAAGACAGAAGCTAATGTTTACACTCACTGATCGATGCCGTATGAACATGCCTCCGTGTGTATGCTTCTACACATGTACACATTCACCTACACAAATCTCCCGAGTGCCTGCTCCCTGCAGCATTACATCATTTCCACCCCCCCTTCTCTCCTCCCTCACACTTAAGCCACTGGAGAGCATGTGTGAGGGTGAGAATATCACAGGAACAATATAACAGCGGCAGTGGCATCTCTGAGACAGGGAGCGGAAGCTACTGTGGATCAAAAGCTCTCAGTGACAGCCTGGTGGAGAAGCACTCACTGTGCTGAGCAGTAACTGCTCCGCGATTAGCACAGCCTGATGCACACCTCTTTACCCATCACCCTGAGGATCCCTCTCACAGACTCCGGGGAATTCATCACCAGGCCACATGTATATATTCATAAGGTTATGTACTGTAAAATCTTGTTTTTCAAAGCACAGCAGTCTGCAGGAATAGAAAGAGGACTTTTTGTAGCGACGTCACATTATCAACAGCATTAATTCTGCATGCCAGTACTAATTCCACAGCAGAGACTGATGCTTACAGCTTCCAAAGGCTTCTCTGAAATAAAGGCACTTGTTAAGGATTTTTAGGTGTCTTGGAGTACACGCTAGACTAGTAGTTTTCCACTGGGTCTCTTTCAGGTGGGTCACTTAGGTATTTTAAGCTTCTCCATTAAAAGTAAAAGTTTTTTTTTTTTTTTGGGGGGGGGGGGGGGGGACGCGACCCTTTTACAGAACCCTCAGACAATTCATCTTTTTATATCAAGGCATCTGGTGTTTCTTGTTATCACCTTGACAGTGTTGCCTGTTCTGCTTTATTCCCATAGGCTACTTTTTCTGCAAACTGATTTTTTTAATTAACTAACATTACTGTACTAATCATTTCATGAAATAAGTTAGAAGGGAGAAAATGTTTAAACTTAGTAATGGGTGTGACAGAGTCACATTTAGAAGTGTTGCATTAAACAATCAAACAAATACAGGAAACATCAAGATTTTGATGAAATAAAAAATCCAAAATCTTAATGGAATCTGGCAGTTCCTTGTATTTCACAACAATTTACCATATTAAAGAATGACACGTGGTCATTTTTATCCATTTATTTGATCATCCATGAAACAAATTTGTGTCTGTTATCACTTAAGTTATAGCAGCTATAAATGGTTGTTCCCTTGCCAGTCTCTTGTTTTCTCTTTCATAAAGACAAAAATGCAAAAAAGAAGCAAATTGTCATCTTCCTGCGAAACCACAAAGCATAACTACTGTTATTGCCGATGTTATAGAAAATTAATCAACAGTTTCTGACCAATCAGAATTGCCCGTTCGATAGTACTCTGTTCTAATAATTCTATGCACGTAGATTTAATATATCTCATTTAATACGACTTGTTTGTGCCTTGATTTGTCAGCATGCTCCATCAGATTTGTCATTATATGCCCGTATGGAAAGTTCTAGATCACTCCGAAGTTTCACTTCGAAGTTTTAATTCTATCGTTTGCGGTTTTCTGAATCAATTATGTTTGACCTCCAATGACACTGGCTCAAGATCTGCAACAATGTTGATTAGATTACTTACAGCTAAAAAAATATCTGTTTCCAAAAGTAATCAATTTTAAATGGCATGCCTATGATTTCCAAGGGGCAAATTATGGATGAAATCTGGAAAAAATATCCAGCGTCAATATAAAAGAGGCAAGAATTAGGTGATACTGCCGTGTAACCTGCTGTAGCAAAAGTATGACCGTAGCTGTTGACTGTAGCTCTTAGAGACAAGTACTGATATTAAAGTGTTAGACACACTGCAGGAAGCACACACACATACACACACACACACACACCGCAGATTAACTGTCCTCTCAACACTCTTGTCTGTGCTGAGTTGCCAGATTTATGATCAGACGACAATACACAAACACACAGAAGTCTCTCTCTCTCTCTCTCTCTCTCTGTCACACACACACACACACACACACACACACACACACACACACACACACACACACACACACACACACACACACACACACACACACACACACACAGGATAGTGCAGGGTTCTTTCCGTCTCATATATTCGCATTCTGTCGCAGAGCTTAGCTGATAAGGCAAACTCAGTGGTTTTCAATTTGGCCCCAGACAGACAGTCGGTGCTGCTGTGGCTCCTCACCTCTGTAACAGCACGCTGAGGAGATTGAGCTGCCCAGATTTAGAAATGTGATCCAACATCCACAATACAAGGCCGCAATAGGCAAAATCTGTCTGCTTCCCTGTGTAATTACAGAATTAGATTTCCCAGCAGATGTTTGCAAAGGGTTTCAAAGAGCTGAATGTCCATCACAGGAAAAAAAAATGCTGTACAGAAGCAGTGTGAAGATGAAGAGGAAAGTAGTTCTCAAGGCAACAGCATACAGGGCTGAGCAAATATACTGTTAGCATTTACATGCCACATTTACAACTTTGCAGTTAACACACCATTACTCGTAGCTCATGAATTTTAAGAGAAAAATCTCACTATTTTTAGAAATGTAATCCCAACAGACAGCCACAGAAACCTGAAAAATTCTGACTGGTTGCAACAAACTGCATATATATGTATATATATAGCTAATCAGTTAGCTTACATTTTAAATAGCTAGTATGATTGTAACAATACAATCCAATATGGCGGTGCATCAGATCCACCGTAAAAACTTCAGAGACAGAACAAGGGAATTTTT